>NC_041389.1:434047362-434067318 GCF_002162155.2 Triticum dicoccoides | reverse complement strand
CAGCTACTGAAAATTTTACTACGGGGAGTCAAACATGGGAGTGAAATGCCAGGGCTATTGAAAATTTGGATGATGGTGCTTCACACACGGTCTAGAGATAACAACCGTGTGTTATGAAACAGAAAATCCCTCGAGGCGGGCAGATATTTTCGAGGGATGCAGGTGGGATTGGGAACAAGAAACATCACACATAGTCGAAACATAATAACCATGTGTTATCAAAAATAAAAAAGCTATAGGCGGGTAGATATTTTTTAGAGGGGCCGCACCCCCCATTCTCGCCACACACACAATCCTCTCTCTCTCTGCTTGCATCCTCGACGCTGCTCTCAGTACTCAAAGCCGTTAGTGTATGAGGATGCCGCTGAAGCGCCCCATTGGAGGGAATGGCGACGCCAGGGCTGCTGAAGCACCGGCACATGGCGTGGAGATGGAGACATAGGTTGTCATCACCGCCGGCGAGGTATCACTGCATCTTGACGTCATCAACAATGTCGAGCTTCCATAGCCGGAGGCGGAATTCAACACCGACTCTGGCGACGACCCCGGCGACGACTCCGACAACCACTCCGGCGACGACTCCGACGGCGACGGACAACTGGTTAGTCATCTATACCCATTTATGTGTCAAATATATCCTAGGGTTTCTCTGGTTACTCCTGCCTCCCCCTTTTTGGAATAGAAATCCTATCTTAATGTTTTCCCAATCCATGAAATCTTATTAAGTATCATTAGATCCATGTAGTGTATTGATTGTTTGAATGGTACAAGTGATAAGTGACTAGTTGTTTCCTCTATGCAAATGATTTCTGCTAGTAATCCTACTAGGGTTTGTGTTCGTGCTAATAATTCCTTGCCAGGACTTGACAATTGATTTTGAATGACCTACATATATGTTTGTGCCATTATTTTCTTCAAGATTGGTCTGTACATAGACGACTGTGCTTAAAATTTGAACCATAATATCTGGATATTTATAAAAAAATAGCCATAAATTCCTAATCCTACTTTACGGCATGTAAACATTGATTTGATGCCAAATTTGTTTTACTATTTGTATAGGTGATGCCTGACGATGTGGACCACGAGGATGAAGATGGCGAGAGGTGGTAAAAAAGAAAATCTTGAGGAAGCTTTATGTGGGAATGCATAACGGGCGTATTAGGACCTGGGATGGTGGCTATCGATGCCCATTTTGAAACCACAAGCTTCATGATGCGTATCAAAGTGTTCCGGCGCATGCAAGAGGATGGGTCGTTGGCTCCTTCAAGCAGAAGTATTCTCGCAGGGTGGTGCACGGCGCGTACGCTGAGTACCTGCATAAGCTTCAGGATCGTGCCGGCAGATGAGATGAGATGTGGGATCGAACTATGTACGCTTGAGTATGCTTAATGACGGTTGAACTATGTACTTATGGTTGAACTATGCTTGTGTACCCTTATTATCTATGACCGAGTATGTTTAATCTACGTTTACTTATGTCTAACTGTGGGATATGGATGCAATCAGTTCGGTTGATGGAATCTACCTCCATCCTGGTTTATTGGTCCCATTTGTAATTTGTGTTAAATTTTGACCAAAGATTTAACTGACAAAATGTTAGTGAAGGTCAGCAAAAATTATATCGTTAGATGCATATTTGAACATAGTGTTCAATGATATAATTTTTGGTGACACGCATAAACATTTCTTAGTTAAATATTTTGTCAAAATTTGGTATAAATTACAAAGGGGACCAATAAACCAGGACAGAGGTAGTACGTCAATCACACACGGTTCCCAAAATTGGAAACATGTGCAATGACTTTCATTTTGCCTGTTGCGTCAATCACACATGGTTGGCTCTAGGAAACCGTTGCCTCCAAAGTTCTTTGTGGGAAAGAAAACCCTTACCACCCAATTCAAAAAAGAAAAAAATAAAACCCTCACCATCCCCACGTAACAAAAACCCTCACCCCGCTCGCCACCCCCTCCGGTCCCAATTCACACCTGCACAAGCTCCTCCACGTCTATGCATGGCACCGCCTATCGCGGCAACAACCACCTAGCTCGACGCATGCCGCCGCCGCCAGGCTACCAACAAACCCACCGCATTTCGCCACTTCCGCTTGCCGCTGCCTATCGCCATCGACTTTGTCGATGTTGCTCACGGTCAACCCAGCTCCGCTCGGTTGGGTGATCCGCCGTACCGAGGGTTCTTTCTCATGGACAACAAGGTAGCTAATTTAATGAGATATTATCTCATATCTTATCCCAGTTCATCTACCTACTTTAATCACCCGGCAAAAATCGCCGTGAATTTGTTTTTATTCGATCTGATTTGAGGGTTTTCTTTCATTCATAGAGTGTACAGTGCACGGACACATCAGGACTTTGCGGCCTCTGCCAGACACCCATGGAGTTCCATCTCACTGTACCAGATGACTTGAGGATGTGCGCTATATGTTCAATCTCACCCTAAATCGGTTGGCATGGCCTATTTTCTTGAACACATACTAAATATTGCTACATTTGGATAAAAGGTGCCACATGCACCATATACGTCAAAGGGGATTTTCCCCTCTTCTTTCTATATTAGGCAAATTAATGATGCATTGTTCTTTCAATTACTCTCATATTTACATGACATCATGTTTACCCTATCTGTTTAAGTATATATATTAATCCTTCAATTTCAACTATTGTACAGTTCTTTCAATTTGGGCCCATATTTTCATGTTACCTTATTTTTTTAACAATCACCATTTTCTGCAGCGCGTCCCTGCTATGCAACAGAATCTGTAGTGCACAATCTTTCCCTTTACATAAACCAAGACAGCAGGAATGTCATACTGAACACAAACATGGATTTACAATCGTTGCTACTGTAAGACTTGATGAACATGGTGACTCCTATTTAGGCACTAGCCTTTTGAAAGAAATTTCTAAGTTTTATGTACTGAAAGCTGGCACTAAAATTGCACTGCACATAAAAGAGCCTGGTCATGAGATATATGCTAACTTCCCCAACGATATCATCGGTCCAGACTTTGTTCGAAGTAAGTTTTCTTTTCAAGTATCTTCATGTTGACTTACCCAGCAATATCAAATGAATTGTGAAGTATTTAAGCAACCAATTGTTATTCCATTTTCTTACTATATTCCTACCTAATAACTTCTAGTTACCAATACATTTTTCTATTGCCTCGTTTTACCTAAATATTCCCTATACTTCCACTTCTATCAGAAAGCGCCGCTGACAAGGAGACTCCGGAGGTGTAGAACGGGGCTGCCAACAACGAAGGCGGGGCGAGCAAGAACCGCAGACGACTCTAGCAGGCCTAGACTTCATCAGCAGCCTCCCCGATGATATGTTCACAGTCATCATCTCCCTCCTCCCAATAAAATATGGGGTGCGGACAATCGTCCTTTCCCAGCGATGGCGCCCCCTATGGAACTCCACCCCTCTTGACCTCATCGACACCCATGAGCTCTTCCATGGCTATCGCAAAAGCTTGGATGCATTCTCCAAGATCCTCGGCAGTCACCTTGGGCCAACCAGAGGCCTTAGAATGGGCAACTTCCGTTCCAACGGCAAGGACCGAGCAAAGCTTGACGACTAGTTCCGATCCCCCACCCTAGATCAGCTCGAGGATCTCACTTTTGATGACGGGCATATGCGCTCGCTGCAAACGTCCGCGCTCCGCCTCGCGCCCACGCTGCGCGTCACCAAGTTCAGGAGCTGCCATGCCCCCCCTTAATGATGCGCCCGCTCTTATTCTACCACGACTGAAGCATCTCGAGCTCATCGCCGCCTGCTTCCAAAACGGTAACATGGAGTGCCTGCTCCGTGGCTGTACTGCACTTGAGTACCTTCATCTTCAGGCGATCAATGGGTTGAGTAGCTGCCACATCACCTCCATGACTCTCCGGACTATTTATGTGTGTTGCTGGTGCGGCAAGAAGACATCACAAGATGTGTACCACGGTATGGTCATTGAGGACACACCTGTACTTGAGAAATTACTTGTAGTTGATCAAGAAGGTCTAACAAGAATCAATGTCATTTCTGCGCAGAAATTGAAGTCCTGGGCTACTCGTCTAAGAAATACTCCGAACTTGCTATTGGATCCACACCCGTTCTGGTACAACATCCGCCTTCTACCTCTCCTTCTATAAATTAACATTATTTGTAATTTTGAAGATGTATGTTCGTCTGTCATCCAGAAAATGATTCTGACAAGCTTGACCCTGAAACTGCACACAGCGAAGGTCTTGGCACTATAATCTATTGGCCCCAGCCTGGAGCAAGTTATCAGTTTCCTTATATGTTTTCCATGCGTGGAGAAGCTATATATCGAGAAGATGTTCCTTTCCTGTTAAATGTTAACCATAAGGGAGTTCAACTTGTGACACCTTTTTCCATGTTTACAATGACAATCTACTACGATTTTTAAAGGATTTTTTGGAGGATTTTGTACATACATGTCCCCCCCCCATATTGGTTGCTTGATCCATATGGTTACAATCCATAAGAATTTCTCCTTTGGATTCATCTGTAATAGTTTTCTTAGGGGACTTTTCATCCACTCCAACCTCTTGTGAAGAAGGCTACATTTTTCTAGATTGTAATCAAATGCCCATGTTAATCATGTCGAATCGAAGATGGCATGAAGGCACTAACACGTTTTCTTCTTTTGCAGATAAGATTAGGCCCAGTGGTGGATAATATGATACAATATAACAATCACGTTGAATGCCTAGATCTACATCTCTTAGAAACTACTTTGAAATCCTACCGAGGGACCTTAATGGAGATTATATTCGCCAGGTTCTTTGTTGTCAGAGCAAGGGTGCTGAAGGTAATGAGGTTTTCCCTACATATATTTCACAAAAATGAATTGTTTGTTGATCAGTGCCGGCGGCTGCGGCAGGATGGAATTGCTCCAAAAATGCTGAATTTCATTTTGGAACTTCAAATGACAGAGTAATCGGAAGTCATCGTGTCAAACCCCACACATGACTTCTCAGTGGCTGACCCCTTTGCAAAAATTATGAGGTTTAGAAACCAGACTTAGAAGTGGTAATATTAGTTTGAACCTCTATGATATCCATGTTCAGCGGATCAGCGCGAGCGTTTGCAACTGATGAGCTGAATTTCATTTCTAATATCAGTTTGAACCTTGTAATCTTTGAATTTGAGCCATATAACTCTGGAATTTGAACCTTGTAATACTTCGAGCTTTTGTGGTACAATCATTGAAATGGCATCGTATGAGACGCGTATATTGGTAGCACTATTTTGACCTTAATATGCAATGGTCTTAGATTTTATTAACCATTCTTGAATCTGTTTACCTTGTCAATCTCATAGCACACGATCTGTATAGCTAACTCGACTGTGATCTTCAACATTATTGCACACAATTGGTTTCTTTAATCGTGTGGCCTGTAGAGCGCATAATTAATTATCACACTCGAGTGTCCATTATCACCCTTCTGTGTAATTTTGACCTCATCACCCATGGGTAAACTTATGACCGAAGTCATTCCACACACTTTGTTTATACAAAGCTTTTTGCCAATAAATGCCCAAGATTTGTCCCTCTTCTAGCCGACGCGTGGCCAAACTAGTCGGCCGGGAAGCTTGTGCAGTAAACTACGCAGTAGCGCGTGAATAGACTCACTGACGATACATTTTGCGCCTCTTCGAGCCGACGCGTGATCAAACGAAACGAGTGCGATGCGGTGTTGTCAAGCGTGCACTGGAATCCTCCGCTATGAACGCCGTGACAAGACATGACGATTACAGGCCAGCCGGTCTCCATTTATTACAGCGGCCATTTAACCCTTGTGTCCCTTCAACCTTTCGATCGCGCCCGACCATTGCAAGAAGCACACCTACAAAAGGTTCACGGAGCTCCCCGTGGTGTACACCAACAACCCGGTCCGGGAGGAGCACTCCAGCCACATCATGGAGTTGTTGCTTGCTGAGGAGAAGTACAAGATGGTCGGGTTCGACCTCGAGTACGCCCGCACTCATGCCGGGTCTCGTCCCAAGGTCACTGTCGCCCAGATGTGCGTGCGCAACCACGTCCCCGTCTACCACTACTGCCTAGCCACAAGGCCTTGCGAGGGTTTCGCTAGGTTTGTCAACAGCCCCCACTACATGTTCGCTATGGTGTACATCACCAACGATGTAAAGGTGCTCAAGTGTTTGGACATCGCCTGCCAGAATCTTGTTGACATCCAGGGCCAATACAACATCTGGGGCAGCAAGGAGCATGAGAAGTACTCACTGGTTCACCTCACCGAGGCCATCATCGACCCCTACTATAGAGACATGAAGGATTCCTACAACAAGGACAAGCGTGCCTGGCACTCGGCCTAGATGGATAAACTCGACAAAGCTCATGTCGTGTACGCGACCAAGGAGGCGTACACAAGGTACGACATGTACTGGCGGATCATTGACATGAGGAAGTGCCTCCTTCCCCAAAACGGCCAGGGATCCAGCCGGAAGTAGAGCAATGGTAAGCGTCGTCGCAACAATAAGTAGATGATTAGATCCTCATTTCTCCTAGTTTAGTATGCATGTATTTTCTTACTTTGGTGTGTGGAAATGTTCTTGTGTAGTCACTTGTGTAATTGTATGCTTAATTTGGTTTTGCAATGCTGCCTTTTTAAGTATATATGTTGATGCTCTGTACAAAGAGCAAATCACATCACACACGGACTAAACAATGGAACTCGTCGGTGATGATTTCATCAATCACTGACAATTGTATACCAGCAATTGTTTGTTCATAACACACATGTCTTGTTAACAGGAATCATCTGCGTTGTTATTGGTATTCCCACACATTTCCGATTACACACCTGTTTATCGCGTATCACACACAGCTTGTTAAGTTGAACCATATTTGTTCTCTTGGCTCCACGCAAACAGTTCATCCGAGTGAACTGTATGCCTTATATAGCACACACCTTCATCTGGCTGCCTGTTTCTGTTGTTCTGCCTCATCACAAATAGTTTATCCGAGTGAACTATATGTCGTATATCGCACACGCCTTCATTTGGCTGCCCATTTCTTTTGTTCTGCCTCATCGCAAACAGATCATTGAACTGAACCATATGCCCCTCATCGCACACACAACTAAAATATGAACCATGTTTGATGTATCCTTCATCACAAACATTTTGCATCTTTTTGACGGTTAGTTTACATCACTGTTTGCGATTAATGCATCGCACACAGTTTCGTCAAAGGGTCTCTGATTGTAGTGTCACTTTAGCAGCATCCTGCACTAGTGAAATGACCAACCTTGGAGATTAACTTTGTGTGTATGGTGAACCTAGTGTCGACATGGGAGAAGTAATGTTCTAGTAATCATGTGAAGTTGATTACCGTTCAATGTTTTAATGATATATTGTTTTATTCTTTCTCTAATGGTGTTGTGTGAGTGTCAACTACATGACACTTCACCATATTTATCCTATGGAAAGACATTGTGGAATTAGTTTGTAAATGATGGGTTGCGGGAGTGATAGAAACCGAAAATCGAGTTCAAGAATTGTTCCACGAGGGACTGTATTGGATCCTATTGTTTAATGCTATCACTACTAGGGAAAACCTTATACACAGAATCTAACCAGCAGCGCTCTTCAAAATACAACGCTACTGCTATTTAGCAGCGGCGCATGCAAGAAAAACGCGCTGCTGAAAGCAAAATAGCAGTAGCGCGTCCCCTCTAAACCGCGCTACTGCTCTAATTGCCATGACCTCGCCGTGCAGCTAGTTATAGCAGTAACGCCCTATAGTGAACCGCGCTACTACTATAGATGTTAGCAGCAGCACACTTATGTAAAACTCGCTACTACTAAGTTCAGCCCACAAGTTTAGTCCCACCTCGCTTCGCGAATAGGGTGTTTATGAAGGAAATATGCCCTAGAGGCAATAATAAAGTGGTTATTTATTCCCTTATATCATGATAAATGTTTATTATTCATGCTAGAATTGTATTAACTGGAAACATAATACATGTGTGAATACATAGGCCAACAGATTGTCACTAGTATTCCTCTACTTGACTAGCTCGTTGATCAAAGATGGTTATGTTTCCTAGCCATAGACATGAGTTGTCATTTGATTAACGGGATCACATCATTAGAAGAATGATGTGATTGACTTGACCCATTCCGTTAGCTTAGCACACGATCGTTTAGTATGTTGCTATTGCTTTCTTCATGACTTATACATGTTCCTATGACTATGAGATTATGCAACTCCCGTTTACCGGAGGAACACTTTGTGTGCTACCAAACGTCACAACGTAACTGGGTGATTATAAAGGTTCTATATAGGTGTCTCCGAAGGTACTTGTTGGGTTGGCGTATTTCAAGATTAGGATTTGTCACTCCGATTGTCGGAGAGGTATCTCTGGGCCCACTCCGTAATGCACATCACTTAAAGCCTTGCAAGCATTGCAACTAATGAGTTAGTTGCGGGATGATGTATTATGGAACGAGTAAAGAGACTTGCCAGTAACGAGATTGAACTAGGTATTGAGATACCGACGATCGAATCTCGGGCAAGTAATATACTGATGACAAAGGGAACAACGTATGTTGTTATGCGGTTTGACCGATAAAGATCTTCGTAGAATATGTGGGAGCCAATATGGGCATCCAGGTTCCGCTATTGGTTATTGACCAGAAATGTGTCTCGGTCATGTCTACATAGTTCTCGAACCCGTAGGGTCCGCACGCTTAACATTTCGTTGACGATATAGTATTATATGAGTTATGTATGTTGGTAACCGAATGTTGTTCGGAGTTCTGGATGAGATCATGGACATGACGAGGAACTCCAAAATGTTCCGGAGATAAAGTTTAATATATGAGATAATAGTGTTTGATCTCCGGAAGGGTTCCGGAATTCACCGGAAGGGGTTCCGGATGTTTCCCGAAATGTTTGGGTACGAGAACACGTTATTTGAGGCAAAGGGGAAAGCCCACGAGGCTTATGGAAAGTGCAAAAGGAAGTTTTGCGGAGAGGCTAGACGCCAGGAACCCTGGCGTCTAGGGGGTAGACGCTGGGAACCCTGGCATCTAGCCCTGGAGTCCGTGTAGGACTCTTGCCTTTCGGGCAAAACTGACTTTGAGGAGGCTTTTACTCCAAGTTTTGACCCCATGGCTCAACATATAAATAGAGGGGCAGGGCTAGCACCAAAGACACATCAAGAAACACCAAGCCGTGTGCCGGCAACCCCGTGCCCTCTAGTTTATCCTCCGTCATGGTTTCCGTAGTGCTTAGGCGAAGCCCTGCGGATATTGTTCTTCACCAACACCGTCACCACGCCGTCGTGCTGCCGGAACTCATCTACTACTTCGCCCGTCTTGCTTGATCGAGAAGGCGAGGACGTCATCGAGCTGAACATGTGCAGAACTCGGAGGTGCCATGCGTTCGGTACTTGGATCGGTCGGATCATGAAGACGTACGACTACATCAACTGCGTTGATAAACGCTTCCGCTTAGCGATCTTCAAGGGTATGAAGATACACTCCCCCTCTCGTTGCTATGCATCACCATTATCTTGCGTGTGCGTAGGAATATTTTTGAAATTACTACGTTCCCCAACAGTGGCATCCGAGCCTGGTTTTATGCGTAGATGTCATATGCACGAGTAGAACACAAGTGAGTTGTGGGCGATATAAGTCATACTACTTACCAGCATGTCATACTTTGGTTCAGCGGTATTGTGAGATGAAGCGGCCCGGACCGACATTACGCGTACGCTTACACGAGACTGGTTTCACCGGCACGAGCACTAGTTGCTTAAAGGTGACCGGCGGGTGTCTGTCTCTCTCACTTTCGTTGAACCGAGTGTGGCTAAGCCCGGTCCTTGCGAAGGTTAAAACAACACCAACTTGACAAACTATCGTTGTGGTTTTGATGCATAGGTAAGAACGGTTCTTGCTCAGCCCATAGCAGCCATGTAAAATTTGCAACAACAAAGTAGAGGACGTCTAACTTGTTTTTGCAGGGCATGTTGTGATGTGATATGGTCAAGACATGATGCTAAATTTTATTGTATGAGATGATCATGTTTTGTAACCGAGTTATCGGCAACTGACAGGAGCCATATGGTTGTCGCTTTATTGCATGCAATGCAATCGCCCTGTAATGCTTTACTTTATCACTAAGCGGTAGCGATAGTCGTAGAAGCATAAGATTGGTGAGACGACAACGATGCTACGATGGAGATCAAGGTGTCGCGCCGGTGACAATGGTGATCATGACGATGCTTCAAAGATGGAGATCACAAGCACAAGATGATGATGGCCATATCATATCACTTATATTGATTGCATGTGATGTTTATCTTTTATGCATCTTATCTTGCTTTGATTGACGGTAGCATTATAAGATGATCCCTCACTAAATTATCATAGTAAAAGTGTTCTCCCTGAGTATGCACCATTGCAAAAGTTCTTCCTGCTGAGACACCACGTGATGATCGGGTGTGATAGGCTCTACGTTCAAATACAATGGGTGCAAAACAGTTTCACACGCGGAATACTCAGGTTAAACTTGACGAGCCTAGCATATGACAGATATGGCCTCGGAACACGGAGACCAAAAGGTCGAGCGTGAATCATATAGAAGATATGATCAACATATTGATGTTCACCGTTGAAACTACTCCATCTCACGTGATGATCGGACATGGGGTAGTTGATATGGATCACGTAATCACTTAGAGGATTAGAGGGATGTCTATCTAAGTGGGAGTTCTTAAGTAATATGATTAATTGAACTTAAATTTATCATGAACTTAGTCCTGGTAGTATTTTGCAAATTATGATGTAGATCAATAGCTCGCGTTGTTGCTTTCATATGTTTATTTTGATATGTTCCTAGAGAAAACTGTGTTGAAAAATGTTAGTAGCAATGATGCGGATTGGATCCGTGATCTGAGGATTGTCCTTATTGTTGCACAGAAGAATTATGTCCTTGATGCACCGCTAGGTGATGGACGTATTGCAGGAGAAGATGCAGACGTTATGAATATTTGGCTAGCTCAAAATGATGACTACTTGATAGTTTAGTGCATCATGCTTAACGGCTTAGAATCGGGACTTCAAAGACGTTTTGAACGTCATGGACCATATGAGATGTTCCAGGAGTTGAAGTTAATATTTCAAGCAAATACCCGAGTTGAGAGAATATGAAATCTTCAACAAGTTCTATAGCTAAAAGATGGAGGAGAATTGCTCAACTAGTGAGCAAGTGCTTAGATTGTCTGAGTACTAACAATCGCTTGAATCAAGTGGGAGTTAATCTTCGAGATAAGATAGTGATTGGCAGAGTTCTCTAGTCACCATCACCAAGTTACTGGAACTTCGTGATGAACTATAATGCAAGGGATGACGAAAATGATTCCCGAGCTCTTCGTGATGCTGAAATCGACGAAGGTAGAAATCAATAAAAAGAACATCAAGTGTTGATGATTTACAAGACCACTAGTTTCAAGAAAAGGGCAAAGGAAAAGAAAGGGAACTTCAAGAAGAACAGCAAGCAAGTTGCTGCTCAAGAGAAGAAACCCAAAGCTGGACCAAAGCCTGAAACTGAGTGATTATACTGCAAAGGAAATTGTCACTAGAAGCGGAAATGCCCTGAATATTTGGTGGATAAGAAGGATGGCAAAGTGAACAAGGGTATATTTGATATACAAGTTATTGATGTGTACCTTACTAGTGTTTATAGTAGCCCCTGAGTATTTGATACTTGTTCGGTTGCTAAAAATTAGTAACTCAAAACAGGAGTTACAGAATAAACAGAGACTAGTTGAGGGTGAAGTGACGATGTGTGTTGGAAGTGGTTGCAAGATAGATATGATCATCATCGCACATTCCCTATACTTTTGGGATTAGTGTTAAACCTAAATAAATGTTATTTGGCGTTTGCGTTGAGCATGAATATGATTTGATCATGTTTATTGTAATACGGTTATTCATTTAAGTTAGAGAATAATTGTTGTTCTGTTTACATGAATAAAACCTTTTATGGTCATACACCCAACGAATATAGTTTGTTGGATCTCGATCGTAGTAATACACATATTCATAATATTGATGTCAAAAGATGCAAATTTAATAATGATAGTGCAACTTATTTGTGGCACTGCCGTTTGGTCATATTGGTGTAAAGCGCATGAAGAAACTCCATGCTGATGGAATTTTGGAATCACTTGATTATGAATCATTTGATGCTTGCGAACCGTGCCTTTTGGGCAAGATGACTAAAACTCCGTTCTTTGGAACAAAGGAATGAGCTACTGACTTGTTGGAAATAATACATACTGATGTATGCAGGCCAATGAGTATTAAGGCTCGTGGCGAGTATCATTATTTTCTGACCTTCACAGATGATTTGAGTAGATATGGGTATATCTACTTGATGAAACATAAGTCTGAAACAGTTGAAAAGTTTAAAGAATTTCAGAGTGAAGTGGAAAATCATCGTAACAAGAAAATAAAGTTTCTGCGATCTGATCGTGGAGAAGAATATTTGAGTTACGAGTTTGGCCTTCATATAAAACAATGTGGAATAGTTTCACAGCTCACGCCACATGGAACACCACGGCGTAATGGTGTGTCCGAACGTCATAACTGCACTTTATTGGATATGGTGTGATCTATGATGTATCTTACCGATTTACCACTATCGTTTTGGGGTTATGCATTAGAGATAGTTGCATTCACTTTAAATAGGGCACCATCAAAATCCGTTGAGACGACGCCTTATGAACTGTGGTTTAGCAAGAAACCAAAGTTGTCGTTTCTTAAAGTTTGGGGCTGCGATGCTTATGTGAAAAAAATTCATCCTGATAAGCTTAAACCCAAATCGGAGAAGTGCGTCTTCATATAATACCCAAAGGAAACTGTTGGGTACACCTTCTATCACAGATCCGAAGGCAAGATATTCATTGCTAAAAATGGATCCTTTCTAGAGAAGGAGTTTTCTCTCGAAAGAAGTGAGTGGGAGGAAAGTAGAACTTGATAAGGTAATTGTACCTTCTCCCGAATTGGAAAGTATTTAATCACAGAAATTGGTTCCAGTGATTCCTACACCAATTAGTGAGGAAGCTAATGGTGATGATCATGAAACTTCAGATTAAGTTACTACAGAACCTCGTAGGTCTTCCAAAGTACAGTCCGCACCAGAGTGGTACGGTAATCCTGTTCTGGAAGTCATGTTACTAGACCATGATGAACCTACGAACTATGAGGAAGCGATGATGAGCCCAGATTCCGTGAAATGGCTGGAGTCCATGAAATCTGAGATAGGATCCATGTATGAGAACAAAGTGTGGACTTTGGTGGACTTGCCTGATGATCGGCAATCCACAGAAAATAAATGGATCTTCAAGAGGAAGACGGATGTTAATAGTAGTGTTACTATCTACAAAGCTCGACTTGTTGCGAAAGGTTTTCGACCAGTTCAAGATGTTGAATATGATGAGATTTTCTCACTCCAACGATGCTTAAGTCTGTCCAAATCATGTTAGCAATTGCCACATTTTATGAAATCTGGCAAATGGATATCAAAACTGTGTTCCTGAATGGATTTCTGGAAGAAGAGTTGTATATGATGCAACCAGAAGGTTTTGTCGATCCGAAAGGTGCTAACAAAATGTGCAAGCTCCAGTGATCCATCAATGGACTGGTGCAAGCATCTCAGAGTTGGAATATACACTTTGATGAGTTGATCAAAGCATATGGTTTTATACAGACTTTTGGAGAAGCCTGTATTTACAAGAAAGTGAGTGGGAGCTCTACAACATTTCTGATAAGTATATGTGAATGACATATTGTTGATCGGAAATAATGTGGAATTATTCTGCATAGCATAAAGGAGTGTTTGAAAGGAGTTTTTCAAAGAAAGACCTCGGTGAAACTGCTTACACATTGAGCATCAAGATCTATAGAGATAGATCAAGACGCTTGATAAGATTTTTCAATGAGTACATACCTTGACAAGATTTTGAAGTAGTTCAAAATGGAACAATCAAAGAAAGAGTTCTTGCCTGTTTTGCAAGGTGTGGAGTTGAGTAAGACTCAAAACCCGACCATGGCAGAAGATAGAAAGAGAATGAAAAGTCATTCCCTATGCCTCGGCCATAGGTTCTATAAAGTATGCCATGCTGTGTACCAGATCTATTGTATACCCTACACTGTTTTTGGCAAAGGAATACAATTTTGATCTAGGAGTAGATCACTGGACAATGGTCAACATTATCCTTAGTGGAATAAGGATATGTTTCTCGATTATGGAAGTGACAAAAGGTTCATCGTAAAGGGTTACGTCGATGCAAGTTTTGACACTAATCTAGATGACTCTAAATCTCGGTATAGATACATATTGAAAGTGGGAGCAATTAGCTAGAGTATCTCCGTGCAGAGCATTGTAGACATAGAATATTTGCAAAATACATACGGCTCTGAATGTGACAGACCCGTTGACTAAACTTCTCTCATGAGAAAAACATGATCATACCTTAGTACTCTTTGGGTGTTAATCACATAGCGATGTGAACTAGACTATTGACTCTAGTAAACCCTTTGGGTGTTGATCACATGACGATGTGAACTATGTATATTAATCACATACAGATGTGAATATTGGTGTTAAATCACATGGTGATGTGAACTAGATTATTGACTCTAGTGCAAGTGGGAGACTGAAGGAAATATGCCCTAGAGGCAATAATAAAGTTGTTATTTATTTCCTTATATCATGATAAATGTTTATTATTCATGCTAGAATTGTATTAACCGGAAACATAATACATGTGTGAATACATAGGCCAACAGATTGTCACTAGTATGCCTCTACTTGACTAGCTCGTTGATCAAAGATGGTTATGTTTCCTAGCCATAGACATGAGTTGTCATTTGATTAACGGGATCACATCATTAGAAGAATGATGTGATTGACTTGACCCATTCCGTTAGCTTAGCACACGATCGTTTAGTATGTTGCTATTGCTTTCTTCATGACTTATACATGTTCCTATGACTATGAGATTATGCAACTCCCGTTTACCGGAGGAACACTTTGTGTGCTACCAAACGTCACAACGTAACTGGGTGATTATAAAGGTGCTATATAGGTGTCTCCGAAGGTACTTGTTGGGTTGGCGTATTTCAAGATTAGGATTTGTCACTCCGATTGTCGGAGAGGTATATCTGGGCCCACTCAGTAATGCACATCACTTAAAGCCTTGCAAGCATTGCAACTAATGAGTTAGTTGCGGGATGATGTATTATGGAACGAGTAAAGAGACTTGCCGGTAACGAGATTGAACTAGGTATTGAGATACCGACGATCGAATCTCGGGCAAGTAATATACTGATGACAAAGGGAACAACGTATGTTGTTATGCGGTTTGACCGATAAAGATCTTCGTAGAATATGTGGGAGCCAATATGGGCATCCAGGTTCCGCTATTGGTTATTGACCAGAAATGTGTCTCGGTCATGTCTACATAGTTCTCGAACCCGTAGGGTCCGCATGCTTAACGTTTCGTTGACGATATAGTATTATATGAGTTATGTATGTTGGTAACCGAATGTTGTTCGGAGTTCTGGATGAGTTCATGGACATGACGAGGAACTCCGAAATGGTCCGGAGATAAAGTTTAATATATGAGATAATAGTGTTTGATCTCCGGAAGGGTTCTGGAATTCATCGGAAGGGGTTCCGGATGTTTCCCGAAATGTTTGGGTACGAGAACACGTTATTTGAGCCAAAGGGGAAAGCCCACGAGGCTTATGGAAAGTGCAAAAGGAAGTTTTGCGGAGAGGCTAGACGCCAGGAACCCTGGCGTCTAGGGGGTAGACGCCGGGAACCCTGGCATCTAGCCCTGGAGTCCGTGTAGGACTCTTGCCTTTCGGGCAAAACTGACTTTGAGGAGACTTTTACTCCAAGTTTCGACCCCAGGGCTCAACATATAAATAGAGGGGCAAGGCTAGCACCAAAGACACATCAAGAAACACCAAGCCGTGTGCCGGCAACCCCGTCCCCTCTAGTTTATCCTCTGTCATAGTTTCCGTAGTGCTTAGGCGAAGCCCTGCGGAGATTGTTCTTCACCAACACCGTCACCACACCGTCGTGCTGCCGGAACTCATCTACTACTTCGCCCGTCTTGCTGGATCAAGAAGGTGAGGACGTCATCGAGCTGAACGTGTGCAGAACTCGGAGGTGCCGTGTGTTCGGTACTTGGATCGGTCAGATCATGAAGACGTACGACTACATCAACCGTGTTGATAAATGCTTCCGCATAGCGATCTTCAAGGGTATGAAGATACACTCCCCCTCTCGTTGCTATGCATCACCATGATCTTGCATGTGTGTAGGAATTTTTTTGAAATTACTACGTTCCCCAACAGTTTACCATCTTAAATATGTTACTTCTCAAACTATCACAACCACTCACTACTAGGAAACGGGCTATAGATGGGATGGACACTAATGGCGCACCAGAGAAGTAGTGCGCCACTACTATATACTAATGGCGCACCATTTGGTGATGCGCCATTAGTGTGGAAGACACTAATGACGCACCAGACACAAGGTGTGCCACTAGTAATATTTTTTTTCATTTTTCCATACATACTAATGGCGCATCCGAGCGAAGTGCGCCATTACTAGTTCTAACTAGTAATGGCGCACTAGCCACAGAGTGCGCCAGTACTGTTTTTTTTTTGCAAAACTACTAATGGCGCACCGTGTCATAGTGCGCCATTACTAGTTTAAACTAGTAATGGCGCACTATGACACGGTGCGCCATTAGTATATTTATTTATTTATTTTACTTTTTTGCAAAACTACTAATGGCGCACCACCTGCAGGTGCGCCATTAGTAACCAGGGTTACTAATGGCGCATTTGCAGGTGGTGCGCCATTAGTAACCTGGGACCCCAATAAGATATTTTGGACAACCACACCTACCCACTCACTTTCTCCACTTCATTCCCTCAACCTTCTTCTCCAAGCTTGTCGGCTGCCTCCTCCTCCTCACCTCATTTGCACCATAGATTCATCAAAATTAAGTGGTGAAATTACCTTTTTTTGATAGGTAAGTAAGGGAAAGCTATCTTCATGTTGTAGATCTACTTTTTTTCTCCCTAGCTCGCTCCAACAACGTGCACGTGCACTTTTTGTGGCCTAGCTAGATCTATGTATGTTTGTGGTGTTGCATATGTTTGTGGTGTTGCATATATGTTTGTGTTTGCAGGTACCGGTATTTGAAATGCGATAGTTGCCAATATTTTGCCGGAATGTTGATTCATTTCCGTTTTGGCGAGAATTTTGGCACTATGCATTCTTTTTGGTCCTATTTTTAGGGAAGGTCATGCCAAAAATTTTCTTGGTTCTAAAATATCGTTTTGCTCTACCCCGCAGGCGACCATGGTCCGCACAATGACCGAAGGCATCGTTAATAGGTTTTTGAGCTCCGTGAAGGCCGAGATGCTTCAAAAGAACGAGAAGGAGATAAGATGTCCGTGTCGAAGATGCAAGCTGAAGAGCCTTATTGCGGACCCGGATTCCGGGCAGGTGCGGGACCACCTGCTCTTGCGTGGTTTCATGGATGGCTATCGGTGGCAAGGTGATGAAGATGACTATGAAGTCGTCCATGGGGGCCGGGCAAGAAATGAGGAAGGGCAACAAGACAACCACCACGGCGAGGGCGGGCGAGAAGACAAAGAATCTCCAGGACATGATCACGACGGTGATGTTGTACACAGTCATCATGTAGAAGATGCCGTACATGATGATGAGGAAGATCAAGACGAAGGGCATGATCATGAAGATGAAGATGCCGGAGCAGACGACGATGGAGGCTGGGTGCAGGACCCTCATATTCAAGAGCTGCTTCTCAAGCATACGGATAACGCAAGAGCTGCCGCCCGAGAGAAAGCCAAGCTGGATCAACTAGAGATAGACGCGGTTACTCGATTGTATGAAGGATGCAGGCCCGAGGATACCCGCTTGAAAGTAACGCTCATGGCTCTGGAGATGAAGGTAAAACACAAAATGACCGACGCATGCTTCGACGAGAACATGTCATTCTGACACGAACGTCTTCCCAAGGGGAACAAGTGCCCGACCAGTTTCGAGGAGGCGAAGAAAATCGTGTGTCCTCTGGATTTACCGCACGTGAAATACCATGTGTGCATGAACAATTGCATCATTTATCGGGACGAGCACGCGGAGTCTACCATATGTCCGGTGTGAGGCGTCACTCGATACAAGAAGAGGAAGAAAGCTCCTCAAAAATCGGTGTGGTACTTTCCGATCACTCCTTGCCTGCAGCGGTATTTCGCGGACCCTAAGGTAGCAAAGCTCCTGCGTTGGCACACGGATAGGGAGGAGAAGAAGCAGGAAGATGACGGAAATGATCCAGAGATAAATAAAAAAGACAAGATGCTGAGTCACCTAAGGATGCGAGCTAGTGGCAAGCATTGAACTTCGAATACCCAGAATTTGGGAAGGATCCAAGGAACATCGTGTTGGGCGCGAGTACCGATGGAGTCAATCCGTTTGGCAGCCAGAGAAGCACACATAGCACCTGGCCTGTGTTTGTGTGGATGTACATCCTTCCCCCCTGGTTGTGCATGAAGATGAAGTACATTCACATGGGTATGCTAATTGAAGGGCCGAAACAACCAGGGAACGACATCAATCTGTATCTGGGGCTGCTGAAAGAGGAGCTAGACACGCTGTGGAAAACGCCAGCCAATACGTGGGACGTCGTAGAGAAAGAATATTTCCCTATGAGAGCCGCACTGCTCACGACGGTGCACGACTATCTCGGTTACGGATATCTCGCGGGGCAGGTAGTCCACGGATTTTCTGGATGTGTAAGGTGCATGGATGACATAATGTATCGCCATATAGATAGAGATCCCGGGTCTTCAAAAACCGTGTTCATGGGACATCGAGGGTGGCTTCGCGATGATGACCCGTGGAGGAAACACAAGGATCTGTTCGATGGTGAAACCGAACCCCGAAAACGCCCGTGTACGAGGAGCGGTGAGGAAATAGACGAGCTGTTGAAAAATTGGAAAAATTGCCCACTGCCGAGAAAGAAGCAAAAGGCGCTAGAGCTGGGAAAGAAGCGAAAGGCGCCAGAGCCGCTCCTGAAGGTATGGAAAACGAGGTCTATTTTCTGGGACTTGCCGTACTGGAAGATCCACCGTGTGCCTCACAGCCTTGATGCCATGCATATCACGAAGAACGTGTGCGAGAGTCTGCTTGGTACCCTGCTCAACATGCCAGAGAGGACCAAAGATGGGCCGAAAGCAAGGGCAGACTTGAAATCAATGGGCATCAGGCATGTGACGCCCGGGTAATCATGCTACAGTAATTCCACGCTAATGATGCCACGTCACCTCAGTTACTGTTATTACTCTCGCGATGGTTCAAAAACGGTTCGAATTCAAATTTAAAATCAAGTCAAACAATTAAAGTTTTCAAAAGTCAAAACTAAGATGTTCTTAATGTGACAAATAAATCATGGATATTATTGGTGGAGTAACAACATCTTTATAAAATATTTAAATACCCTTAAGTGATTAAAACAACATCAAAACAATTAGTTATACTCCTAATATATTTTACCAAATACTAAACTATTTTTATTCTGAGGTAAAACTTCTTAGAACAGTGGATTAATTTGACACACTATTTTTGGAGCTGTTTTCATATTTTACTAAACCAAAATTATAGTGCAACTAAAATAAAAGAGAAATGAATAAAAGGTAAAACAAAAAAAAATAACAAAAGAAAGAGGAAACCCCCCTGGCCAACTGGGCCGAACGGCCCAACTGGCCGCCGAACCAACCGACCCAGGCCGGCCCACCCCCAGTCCCCCTTATCCCTCACCCCCCAGAAACCCTAGATC
>NC_041389.1:434039925-434047352 GCF_002162155.2 Triticum dicoccoides | reverse complement strand
GCCGGATTCTGGCGCCCCGCCTCGCCCCTGGTGGCCTCGCGTGCGGGTGCCCCTTCGCCCGCACCGCCCGATCGGGCGCGCCCGATCCGCTAAGGCCTCTGTGCCACAGACAAACGGGCCCCACCCCCCCTAAAAAAAAGGAATGAAAAAAAATATTAATAAAAATAAAAATGATTTAATAAAATTATTAATTAATTAAGCAATTAATTAAGTTAATTAATCCGGTTTAATTAATTTAATTAACTAGTTAAGTTTAATTAAACTATAATTAAATTAACCTAAACCCTAATTAACCTAATTAGAGGATGACAGGTGGGTCCCCCTGGACCCACATGTCAGGTTGACCAGGTCAACGGTCAACGTTGACTGCTGACGTCAGCATGACATCATGCTGATGTCATAAATCCATTTTCGAATTAAATTAAATAATTAATTAAATTTCAGAAATTAATAAAATCTTTAGAAAATCATATCTTTTAATCCGTAACTCGGATTAAAATATTTTCAACATGAAAGTTGCTCAGAACGACGAGACGAATCCGGATACGCAGTCCGTTCGTCCGCCACACACCCCTAACCTATCGAACTCGCAACTTTCCCCCTCCGGCTCCTCTGCCCGGAAACACGGAACCCCGGGAATACTTTCCCGGATGTTTTCCCCCCTTCACCGGTATCACCTACTACCGCGTTAGGGCACACCGAACACCGCGTATTGCCTTGTTATATTTTGTGATGCTTTGTTTGCTCTGTATTCATTATTTCTTCCCCCTCTTCTCTCCGGTAGACTACGAGACCGACGCTGCTGCTGACCAGTTCGACTATGGAGTTGACGACCCCTCTCTCTTGCCAGAGCAACCAGGCAAGCCCCCCCCCCTTGATCACCAGATATCGCCTAGTCTTCTCTATACTGCTTGCATTAGAGTAGTGTAGCATGTTACTGCTTTCGTTAATCCTATTCTGATGCATAGCCTGACATTGTCGCTACATCTGTTGATACCTTACCTGCAATCCTAAATGCTTAGTATAGGATGCTAGTTTATCATCATTGGCCCTACATTCTTGTCAGTCTGCCTTGCTATATTATCGGGCCGTGATCACTTGGGAGGTGATCACGGGTATATACTATACATACATACATACTATACAGATGGTGACTAAAGTCGGGTCAGCTCATTGAGTACCCGAAGTGATTCTGATGAGGGGGCTGAAAGGACAGGTGGCTCCATCCCGGTAGAGGTGGGCCTGGGTTCCCGACGGCCCTCGACTGTTACTTTGTGGCGGAGCGACAGGGCAGGTTGAGACCACCTAGGAGACAGGTGGGCCTGGCCCTGTTCGGCGTTCGCGGATACTTAACACGCTTAACGAGATCTTGGTATTTGATCTGAGTCGGCTACGAGCCTATACGCACTAACCATCTACGTGGGAGTAGTTATGGGTATCCCGATGTCGTGGTATCAGCCGAAGCACTTCAGACGTCAGCGATGGAGCGGCGCGCGCCGAATTGGACTGGAACGCCACTAGGCTAGGTCTGCTTTCGGCCGCCCACGCAACGTGCAGGTGTGCTCAAGGCGATGGGCCCAGACCCCTGTGCGCTTAGGTTTAGACCGGCGTGCTGGCCTCTCTGTTGTGCCTAGGTGGGGCTGCGACGTGTTGATCTTCCGCGGCCGGGCATGACCCAGGAAAGTGTGTCCGGCCAAATGGGATCAAGCGTGTTGGGGAATGTGGTGCACCCCTGCAGGGAAGTTAATCTATTCGAATAGCCGTGATCTTCGGTAACAGGACGACTTGGAGTTGTACCTTGACCTTATGACAACTAGAACCGGATACTTAATAAAACACACCCTTCCAAGTGCCAGATACAACCCGGTGATCGCTTTTCTCCAGGGCGACAAGGAGAGGATCGCCGGGTAGGTTTATGCTATGCGATGCTACTGGAGCTACTACTTGGAGATGCTACTTGGAGATGCTACTTGGAGGACTTCAATCTACTCTCTTCTACTTGATGCAAGACGGAGGCTGCCAGAAGCGTAGTCTTCGACAGGATTAGCTATCCCCCTCTTATTCTGGCATTCTGCAGTTCAGTCCACTGATATGGCCTCCTTACACATATACCCATGCATATGTAGTGTAGTTCCTTGCTTGCGAGTACTTTGGATGAGTACTCACGGTTGCTTTCTCCCCCCTTTTTCCCCTTTCCTTCTTTCTGGTTGTCGCAACCAGATGCTGGAGTCCAGGAGCCAGGAGCCAGCGTCGACGACGACTACTACATTGGAGGTGCCTACTACTACGTGCAGGCTGACGACGACGACCAGGAGTAGTTAGGAGGATCCCAGGCAGGAGGCCTGCGCCTATTCCGATCTGTATCCCAGTTTGTGCTAGCCATCTTATGGCAACTTGTTTAACTTATGTCTGTACTCAGATATTGTTGCTTCCGCTGACTCGTCTATGATCGAGCACTTGTATTCGAGCCCTCGAGGCCCCTGGCTTGTATTATGATGCTTGTATGACTTATTTTATTTATAGAGTTGTGTTGTGATATCTTCCCGTGAGTCCCTGATCTTGATCGTACACATTTGCGTGCATGATTAGTGTACGATTGAATCGGGGGCGTCACAAGTTGGTATCAGAGCCGACTGCCTGTAGGAATCCCCCTTCCACACTCCTTGGCCGAAGTCGAGTCTAGACATTACAAAAACTTTTCCTAACTTGGCTGTGTGCCTTACAGGCCCACGTCGCCATCGGGTGGTACTAGGATCTTTTATTCCTCGACCTATACTCTGGGACTCTGACATCTCTTCTATTCGGGTTAAATGAATTTTACTAAATCTAACATTAGGACCTCGTTATCATTTTCACCCGGAGAGCCCCTTATTACTGATGATCGTCTGCTGCACCAGAAGACACTGAAGTTACTCTCCGCTGTTAACCCGAGAACTTCTGTTCATCGCGTTTGCAATTCACCTTCCATCGCAAACCCTTATGGATAACTACTTGCATTTGTTATTCTTACATTCATCCCCAGTGGTCTTATTATTACAAGATACCCTGAAAAACTCGTCGTGATTTTGATAATCCCTTGAGCTTACTGCCTTGCTGTTCTTGTCACTTGAATACCCCTAAGAATAATTTCTCGCACTTGTCGAGTATCCGCTCATCCCCAGTTGTTCATGTGTTTCACAAAAGTCTTCAAAATAATATTCGATCTTCCGAAAATCCTCTGGAGCCTTTGGCTCTTGAAATTCTTGCTTGCTTGCATTATGGTTAATCCCATAAGTCTCATAGTCTTAATGACATTCCTTGTCATTATCATTTTGAGTCTGTTAACTCAATATGTTGCGAATACACGCAATCATCATTGATCCTTATAAATTACCTTTTCGGCGGAGCTTCCATTCTTTTAACTGGAATTGGTTCTCGACCAATCCAATTGTCGTTGATTGTACCCTAAGGCTATTCAACTTATCCATCCCTAATCAGAGCATTGCTTCTGATCCCTTGATTTGGAAATCATAATTCCTTTCCATTTGACAATTGAGTTAGTCAGTTGTTTCTATAATCTGATCTCCTTGCATTCTTCTTCCTCTAGTTGAGTACCGATACTCGTATCAGATCCTTTGTGGACCATCAAGTCCTTTGTTGGATTGTTATCCGACAGTGTCCTTCACATTTGATCACCTTGTGAGTTCTTCCCCTGATACATAATGCCTTTGTTAACTTGTATCCTCTGCTTGGCCAACCATGCTCTGCTTTCGGGCTTGTGTTATTTACTCTTGAAACTTGTGGTATATGTTTCTAAGAAGCCCCTATGGATTGAACATATGCCTTCTCTAAACCGTGTGAACCCGAAAGTTTTCACGAGTCATACTCTTCTGGTGCTTCACCAGATAAAATTTCAACACTGCAACTTCGTCGAACGTGAGAAGTGAATGAAATGTTATGCATTGGAGAAGTGGGAGTCGACCTTGAACTTGTGTTCATGCCCATGGACACGATGTAGATCTTATCATTAAAGCTTCTCTTAAATAAATTATTCCTTTGGTATAAGTTCATCTTATATCTAGGATCTGGCCTTTTGCAACCGTGGTTTTGACCATGATTGTTCTTCTTTGTTCTCCTTTCTCGGACAAGTCAAAATAATTGTCTTCTATGGATCAATACACCAGTCCAACCTTTACTTTGATCTTGTGTCGAGTATTACCCCCCTGGTATCTCGAGATTATCATGGAACTGCATAACTTTTTATGAGTTCTTCATCGAGTGCTACCTTCCCACTGATTCCAATTTTTCGCGGGCTCTGAGTGATTGAACACTCAAAGACACCGATAACTGAACCGAGTCTGCACTACGGTTCAACAACTCTTCAGTAAGCTTCTATAAGTACGAGTTTGTACCCGATCATGCCATTCCTAGCCTGTTTGGCTATATCATTGTAGTGATGATTTTAACTATGCTACCCGGTCCTTCTTCTCGGAGCACAATTTGCGACGATAGCTAAGCTTACGTCGATTTTCCTCGTCATACCCTTTCACCTTAAACAACAAACTTGGTTTCGAGTTTGTGTTGTACCCTTGGTTCCAATAACCTTTCACTTCATCATTACTTTGACTTGATGTCGTCGCCGATCGATTACATCTTCATGAACTCTCGCAACAAAGGTGTCGTGATCATCAACATTCTGAGCTCTTCCAGGATATCAATTGAATTCATGATGAGAAATACCATCCTTGTCCCTCGATGATTTGAGTTATCAGCGGCAACATTCTTGCCTTCCCCCCCCCCAACACAAACTTGTTCACCATTTGTGTTGTACCTTGGTTTCCTTGCTATCCAGCAATTGTTCTTCTTTACCTTGGAGTATTACCGTCCTTTATGTCAAGAATGTTCTGAGATTTGTTCCACCTCTTGAGAACTCTTGACATAGAAATACTTCTCACCATCACCATTCTTTCTTGGTCCCTGTGTTAATTCCAACAAGTGAACGGTGTTGTTTGGATTCTTTCCTTCTAGCAACCCTATCTCTTTGAAGTTAATGGTCGAAAGTTCATTCTTAGGCTATTGACTATTGCATCACCATTCTGACATTGGTCGTGCAACCCAACCCATATTTCGGGCGCACCTTTCAACCAATGTTAAATTGTGTATGTTTTCCTCGAGCTTACTTCCTTATATCATTTGATCTGGCTAATGTTATCTCCTTGTTCACTTAATGGTGGAAATCCATCTTTTGGGAATCTCGGTGAATTGCCGTTGAGTTCACCAGACACCTCCTTGTCCTCTCCTTGGGTTAATGATGAACTCTTGTTAACAGAAGTCACTTCATAGTTCATTTCCCGAGAATCTTACAGTGTCATCCCGTCAATTGGTGTTGCACCTTTCTTCTCAGGCATCCTGAGCCTGAGGTATCCTGACACCAATCATACCTGAATCTCCGTCAGATATGATGGTTAGGACAACTTTCCAAGAGTTATGATATTGATCCTTTGATGACCCAGTAACATGATGTCATGCCTAGCACCCCCCCCGGCTGGAGGACCTATCATTATAGATTCCTTTTCAGCAAGGTTATCCATTCATCCATGAGGAAATTGTAAGACTTATTCTACAAGTTATTCTTGATGGATCCTTCGTGTTTCCAAAGTCTGATCTTCACCTGAAGACCATGTCACTGCTATCTCGAAGCATGTCAATGGTACTCCGATTTTCAACAGGCACGTTTAAAGCACGATGCTATATTTTAATTATCAATTATCCTAACACCGTTGTATGAGTAATATCATGAGATTCCTCCCCCTTACCTAAATGGTTTTCTACTTTATATCATGTCATGGATATCTTGCTCTGCTTGTCCTTGGGAAGGATATACCCTCGAAATATGTGTTTAAACATATTTTCCTTTCCATTGTTCTGTTTAATCTGATGATCATATTTTCCTTCCATTGGTTTGTTTAAACCTTTTTCTATGATCTATATGATATAAGCAGTAGTAATCCACTGCTTGTGCGAACACCTCGATGTACAACTCTGTCAGTAAGACCTTGTTACTATTGTTGATGACATTCCGGTAACCACCGATGGACGGGAACCTTGCCTATTGGTCCGCCTCGTTTCAACGAGCAGGAAAATGGTTCTCTTCGTCCCTCGCCCTTGGTACCGATGTTGTTGCCAACATAACTGACAGGCTATCCTCTTACATGCCTTGCTTACATGATCGTGCAAGACATTACTGCCCTTTCTACTTTAACCAACATGGTGGGCCCATAACCCACAGGTCCCAGGATCGAAACCTGACTCTCCCATACACCCCCTGTTTCCAAGGTTATTCCTCACGCTTGGCTTCGTATGTAATTCACGAGCCACCTTCCGTGGGATCCTCAATTCTGGTATTAAATACAATACTTATTTCCGTTGCTTTGAACCCCCTTCACACTCTGTTTTAGGCAACGAACGATTGCCTACCCGCTTGAAACTTCTCATGGTACCTCCTTACTTGCTCTCAATATTTTCTTAAGTTTTAGTTCGAGAGTTACTTTCCGCCACCTTCCCCGATGTTAGCTACCAGGTTGCAACCTTGTAGAGGTCTGACCTTTTGAAGCTACCCCTTACCCTTTTCGTAAGTACGATGGAGATCCCGAAGAAAGGATGTCGACTTCATCATGATGACCTGCAACAGAGAAATTAAGACATCAACGTAGTGGATCTACCTCTTCGAGAAGAGTAACCAAGACCAAGAAGGATCGTTAGAATTTCGTAACCTAGTCTTGCCCCTTACTCCACCGCTTAAATCTCGGGACGAGATTTCTTGTAGTGGAGGAGAATTGTGACGCCCGGGTAATCATGCTACAGTAATTCCACGCTAATGATGCCACGTCACCTCGGTTACTGTTATTACTCTCGCGATGGTTCAAAAACGGTTCGAATTCAAATTTAAAATCAAGTCAAACAATTAAAGTTTTCAAAAGTCAAAACTAAAATGTTCTTAATGTGACAAATAAATCATGGATATTATTGGTGGAGTAACAACATCTTTATAAAATATTTAAATACCCTTAAGTGATTAAAACAACATCAAAACAATTAGTTATACTCCTAATATATTTTACCAAATACTAAACTATTTTTATTCTGAGGTAAAACTTCTTAGAACAGTGGATTAATTTGACACACTATTTTTGGAGCTGTTTTCATATTTTACTAAACCAAAATTATAGTGCAACTAAAATAAAAGAGAAATGAATAAAAGGTAAAACAAAAAAAAAATAACAAAAGAAAGAGGAAACCCCCCTGGCCAACTGGGCCGAACGGCCCAACTGGCCGCCGAACCAACCGACCCAGGCCGGCCCACCCCCAGTCCCCCTTATCCCTCACCCCCCAGAAACCCTAGATCGAAACCCCACCCCACTCGCCCCACTTCCCCTCCCCACACCCCG
>NC_041389.1:434039236-434039817 GCF_002162155.2 Triticum dicoccoides | reverse complement strand
GACGCCATCGCCGCGGTCCTCTCCGTCGCTGGAGGCCCCCTCGCCGGACCGCAACCTCGCCGGCCTGCCTCCCCCTCCCCGCCGGACTGCTACCTCTCCGTCCCCGTCAACCTCCCCGAGCACCGCTGCATAGACCCCACGGCCCCGTGGTGAGGCCCCGGCATCTCCTCCTTCTCTCCTGCTCCGGCCACTTCGGCCATGGCCTCGCTCAACGGCGCCCGCACGCGCGCTGGGCGCCCTAGCCGCGCCCGCGCCCCCTGCCTGTGCCCGCGTGGCCTGCCGCCCGTAGTCACCTGTCGGCCTCGTCGTGCTCCCACTTGGCCCCAGACGACGCCCACGCCCACGGTCCGCACCCGCCGCCCTACCACAGTCGTCCGCGGCCACCTCCACCCTCGCTCGTCGGTTCCCCGCACCGTCGCCCCGTTTCCGTCCCGCAGTGGCCCTGCTACTGCGCCGCGCCGGTGCGCAGCCCTGGCCACCAGCGTCCCGCCCTGCTAGCCGGTGCTCCCGCTCGGGCGACGCCGTGCCCGATCTCGCCCCGTCCATGGTCGCGCCCCTGCACCCCGTGCGCCCACGCCGGC
>NC_041389.1:434034360-434038906 GCF_002162155.2 Triticum dicoccoides | reverse complement strand
GCCCTTTCCCCCCTACCCCGCCGGATTCTGGCGCCCCGCCTCGCCCCTGGTGGCCTCGCGTGCGGGTGCCCCTTCGCCCGCACCGCCCGATCGGGCGCGCCCGATCCACTAAGGCCTCTGTGCCACAGACAAACGGGCCCCACCCCCCTAAAAAAAAGGAATTAAAAAAATATATTAATAAAAATAAAAATGATTTAATAAAATTATTAATTAATTAAGCAATTAATTAAGTTAATTAATCCGGTTTAATTAATTTAATTAACTAGTTAAGTTTAATTAAACTATAATTAAATTAACCTAAACCCTAATTAACCTAATTAGAGGATGACAGGTGGGTCCCCCTGGACCCACATGTCAGGTTGACCAGGTCAACGGTCAACGTTGACTGCTGACGTCAGCATGACATCATGCTGATGTCATAAATCCATTTTCGGATTAAATTAAATAATTAATTAAATTTCAGAAATTAATAAAATCTTTAGAAAATCATATCTTTTAATCCGTAACTCGGATTAAAATATTTTCAACATGAAAGTTGCTCAGAACGACGAGACGAATCCGGATACGCAGTCCGTTCGTCCGCCACACACCCCTAACCTATCGAACTCGCAACTTTCCCCCTCCGGCTCCTCTGCCCGGAAACACGGAACCCCGGGAATACTTTCCCGGATGTTTTCCCCCCTTCACCGGTATCACCTACTACCGCGTTAGGGCACACCGAACACCGCGTATTGCCTTGTTATATTTTGTGATGCTTTGTTTGCTCTGTATTCATTATTTCTTCCCCCTCTTCTCTCCGGTAGACTACGAGACCGACGCTGCTGCTGACCAGTTCGACTATGGAGTTGACGACCCCTCTCTCTTGCCAGAGCAACCAGGCAAGCCCCCCCCCTTGATCACCAGATATCGCCTAGTCTTCTCTATACTGCTTGCATTAGAGTAGTGTAGCATGTTACTGCTTTCGTTAATCCTATTCTGATGCATAGCCTGACATTGTCGCTACATCTGTTGATACCTTACCTGCAATCCTAAATGCTTAGTATAGGATGCTAGTTTATCATCATTGGCCCTACATTCTTGTCAGTCTGCCTTGCTATATTATCGGGCCGTGATCACTTGGGAGGTGATCACGGGTATATACTATACATACATACATACTATACAGATGGTGACTAAAGTCGGGTCAGCTCATTGAGTACCCGCAAGTGATTCTGACGAGGGGGCTGAAAGGACAGGTGGCTCCATCCCGGTAGAGGTGGGCCTGGGTTCCCGACGGCCCTCGACTGTTACTTTGTGGCGGAGCGACAGGGCAGGTTGAGACCACCTAGGAGACAGGTGGGCCTGGCCCTGTTCGGCGTTCGCGGATACTTAACACGCTTAACGAGATCTTGGTATTTGATCTGAGTCGGCTACGAGCCTATACGCACTAACCATCTACGTGGGAGTAGTTATGGGTATCCCGACGTCGTGGTATCAGCCGAAGCACTTCAGACGTCAGCGATGGAGCGGCGCGCGCCGAATTGGACTGGAACGCCACTAGGCTAGGTCTGCTTTCAGCCGCCCACGCAACGTGCAGGTGTGCTCAGGGCGATGGGCCCAGACCCCTGCGCGCTTAGGTTTAGACCGGCGTGCTGGCCTCTCTGTTGTGCCTAGGTGGGGCTGCGACGTGTTGATCTTCCGCGGCCGGGCATGACCCAGGAAAGTGTGTCCGGCCAAATGGGATCAAGCGTGTTGGGGAATGTGGTGCACCCCTGCAGGGAAGTTAATCTATTCGAATAGCCGTGATCTTCGGTAACAGGACGACTTGGAGTTGTACCTTGACCTTATGACAACTAGAACCGGATACTTAATAAAACACACCCTTCCAAGTGCCAGATACAACCCGGTGATCGCTTTTCTCCAGGGCGACGAGGAGAGGATCGCCGGGTAGGTTTATGCTATGTGATGCTACTGGAGCTGCTACTTGGAGATGCTACTTGGAGATGCTACTTGGAGGACTTCAATCTACTCTCTTCTACTTGATGCAAGACGGAGGCTGCCAGAAGCGTAGTCTTCGACAGGATTAGCTATCCCCCTCTTATTCTGGCATTCTGCAGTTCAGTCCACTGATATGGCCTCCTTACACATATACCCATGCATATGTAGTGTAGTTCCTTGCTTGCGAGTACTTTGGATGAGTACTCACGGTTGCTTTCTCCCCCCTTTTTCCCCTTTCCTTCTTTCTGGTTGTCGCAACCAGATGCTGGAGTCCAGGAGCCAGGAGCCAGCGTCGACGACGACTACTACATTGGAGGTGCCTACTACTACGTGCAGGCTGACGACGACGACCAGGAGTAGTTAGGAGGATCCCAGGCAGGAGGCCTGCGACTCTTCCGATCTGTATCCCAGTTTGTGCTAGCCATCTTATGGCAACTTGTTTAACTTATGTCTGTACTCAGATATTGTTGCTTCCGCTGACTCGTCTATGATCGAGCACTTGTATTCGAGCCCTCAAGGCCCCTGGCTTGTATTATGATGCTTGTATGACTTATTTTATTTATAGAGTTGTGTTGTGATATCTTCCCGTGAGTCCCTGATCTTGATCGTACACATTTGCGTGCATGATTAGTGTACGATTGAATCAGGGGCGTCACAAGGCAGGAGCTTCACGCTAATGATGATGATGACGAGGCAAAGCAGGACACAGAAAGTCATCGCAAAGGCAAAAAGGCCAAGAAGACCAGAAATGACTACCCTCCCGCGTGCTTCACTCTAAGTCAGGAGGAGATCGAGCAGTTTTTCACCTGCCTCGTAGGAGTAAAACTTCCTTACAGTTACGCGGGGAAGATAAGTAGATACCTAGACCCAGCGAAGCAGAAGTTCATCGGGATGAAGTCTCACGACTGTCACGTGCTGATGACGCAGATACTTCTAGTTGCAATCCATGGGATCATGGACGCGCATGTCCGTGAAATGCTATTTGGCCTATGCAACTTTTTTGACGTCATCTCTCGGAAGTCGATTGGCGTGAGGGAACTCAGAAGGCTACATGAAGAGATCATGGTGATACTATGCAAGCTTGAGATGTACTTCCCGCCTGCATTCTTCGACGTTATGGTGCATCTGCTGGTCCATATCATGGAGGATATCATCCAACTCGGGCCGATGTTCCTGCACAGCATGATGTCGTTCGAAAGGATGAATGGTGTCATCAAAGGATACGTTCGCAACATGTACGTCCAGAGGGAAGTATAGCCAGGGGCTTTCTGACCGAAGAGTGCATCTCCTACTGCATGAATTATCTAGGCATCGAGAACCCCGTTGGTCTGCCCATCAACAGGCACCTCGGTAGGCTCGCTGGATGGGGTCACCGTCAGGGTCGCCGCGAAATGCATGTCGACTTCGAGGGTCGACTCGCCGACTTTGAAAGAGCAAACCTAGTCGCGCTACAACACATAGACGTGGTCGATCCTTGGGTGGTAGAGCACAAAATCTTTATTGAGCAGATGTACAATGACCGAGGCCAACAGAGGACGGACGGAGATATAATCAAAGAGCACAACTCATGTTTCACGCATTGGTTCAAGCAGAAGCTTCTGTCGTACCCTTTACATGAGGATTCTTCCGCGGAAGAACAACTCATATTCGCCTTGTCACAGGGTGCCGAGCACAACCTGATGACCTATGAGGCGTACGATATAAACGGCTACACATTCTACACCGAGAACAAGGACATGAAGAGCGATGGTTATCAGAACTCCGGGGTAACGATGGAATCCTACAACGGTAACGACAAGGACAGATACTACTGAAGGATCGAGGAGATCTGGGAGCTGAGCTACGCTGGAGAGAAGGTCCCGATGTTCCGTGTCAGATGGGCCAAGAGCGTCCTAAAAGAAGACCGGTATTTCACCACCATGGTTATACCCGAAGCCAAATCCAAGACCGCGAGCGCAAACGTCACCGCGAAAAATGAGCCATGGGTATTGGCTTCCCAAGTGGACCAATGCTTCTTCATTACCGACCCGTCAAAGCCCAGTCGTGTTGTCGTGAGGAGAGGCAAAAGGAAGATCATCGCAATAGATGGAGTAGCCAATGAGCAAGACTTCGACAAGTACGGCGACCCGAAGATCGAACATGACGACGATGATGAAGTAGCAGCACACACCACAAGAAGAAGCAGGACCACCCTACCTAAAGGATGTCCGTTCCACAGAAGAACTCCATTTGCGAAAAAGAAGGGCAAGAAGATTGTGAACAGATATCTAGCTAAGATCGATTGTATTTAAATCGTAGTCTTAATTTCTCGATTGTATTTCATGGGCACTTTTTGATATCATGAATATTTTTAAATTTCATGGGCACTTTTTGAATTCATGAGGACACTCGATCTCGATCCCCCTCCATCTCGATCTCGATTCCCCCTCCATCTCGATCTTGATCCCCCTCCATCTCGATCTTGATCCCCCTCCATCTCGATCCCACCCGCACCCTCCCCCGCTAGCTCCACCGCCGCCGACGACCCACCGCAACCGATTCCCCGCTCCACCGCCGCCGACGAGCGCAC
>NC_041389.1:434033718-434034221 GCF_002162155.2 Triticum dicoccoides | reverse complement strand
ATATTTTCAAGTAACAAATTTGATGATATTTTTTAAAAAATTATTACTATTTTTATAAAAAAATTATTACTGTTTCGTATTCATATTCATTTTCTAAAAAATAATAATAATAAAGTGTAGACTACAATTGTTGTTAAACAACAATTATTATTGTTTTTATAAAAAAATATTACTATTTCATATTCATATTCATTTTTTAAAAAACATACTAATGGCGCACCGACGGGGGGTGCGCCATTGCTATCTAAAAAAGATTTCTAATGGCGCACCGACGGGGGGTGCGCCATTGCTATTATAAAAAAAGATTTCTAATGGCGCACCGATGGGTGGTGCGCCATTAGTAAGCTTCCCCCTAGCTATCCTCCCCCTTCCTCGCCAGATCCCCTTCGACCCTCTCTCCCTCGCCACCAGATCCACCCGCGCGCTGCCCCGACCCACCACGCCGCCGCCTCGACCCTCGCCGGACTCCATCCCCGCCGCCCCCGCGCCCCCACCCCCACCGC
>NC_041389.1:434026176-434033587 GCF_002162155.2 Triticum dicoccoides | reverse complement strand
CATCATACGCCCCCGACCCTCCTCCTCCCCTTGCCCCTCCTCCTCCTCCCCTTGCCTCCCGCCTGCGCAGCTGACGGCCCCTTCTCTGTCTCGCAGGGCAAGGTCTCCGGCGCCTCTAGGACACCGACGCCTCCACCGTCTACGGCGTCTGCGGCCTCACCGTCGAGTAGTCGTCAAATTCGTCTCCGTTGAACCGTCCCCGACCATGCCGTCTACTCCTCTACGACCGCTGTGAGATGCTCTTCAGTTTCCCCTCCTCCCCTTGGTCGTTTGCTTCCCGTAGCACTGCCCCTGTGATTAATGCTTCATATGATGTTCAATTTTTGCATAAGTTGAAGAAACAATAGTTCTACTAACAAGTAGAAGAAAGGATTGGGCTCTGGTCCAAATGATGTTTAACATGAATTTAACTAAACAGGAATTTTATGTTGTTGCTGCTAAAGATGATTAGTTGTAGGAAGATGATGCATAGTAGTTTTATGTTGTTGTAGTAGTTGTAGGATGTTATTGTAGTTGAAGTTGCAGGAGTAGATAATGGAGTACTGCCAATTTACTGTTAGTAAAGATGTTGAACACACAACTGTTGTTTACTCTAGTGATAGGAGTAGTGGTGGTGGCCATCTAGTTGGACTACTACTGCTAGGACTTGCTCCAGATTTTAGGATTTCTTTTCTTTTAGGATTTATTTTCTTCTAGGACTAGGTTTTTATTATTTTTCTGTTGTGATTGTTTTTTGAGCTCTTTCTTTTTCATTTCCTACTATCCTTATCCTAATTATCTTAAATTGTTATGATGTGTGTAACAGGATTAGATCTTGGATTTGCTAGTGGACTTTGGGAGTTTCTTAGCCAGCTTGGCGACTCCATATTTTTCACTATTTCAGCAAGTCTTTTGTAAGCATTAAACTTTCAACACTACATTTTTATCTTATGTGTACATCTGTTTGCTTCCAATTGCTATATATGTATTGTTGTTACTAAAAATGATGAAGCTCCTGTCAATTGCTATACATATATATGTGTATGATGATCCTCCTTTCCTGCAGTAGTATAGCACTTGCAGTAGTATGGCAGTTGCAGTAGTATGGCAGTTGCAGTAGTATGGCACTTGCAGTAGTGGTGCCTAGGCAAGATACAGTTCAAATTTAATTAGTTCCGTAAATTTGTATGACCACAGATTTGTATAGTTCCAGAGATTTGTATGACCAAAGTTACAGTTCAGATTTGATTAGTTCCGTAAATTTGTATGACCAAATATATATTTCAGATTTGTATAGTTTCAGAGATTTGTATGACCAAAGATACAGTTCAGATTTGAATTATTTCAGAAATTTGTACGACCAGAGATACAGTTCAGATTTGAATTGTTTCAGAAATTGGTATGACCAAAGATGCTATTGTATATAAATGGGCTGTTGTAGAACTATTCTTCATCTTTACAGTGTTGTTGTATAGAAATATGCTGAATTTTCTGCTCTGATTGTTGCTCAAAGAAATTTAGCAAAAAAGGGGGTCCTGGGAGACGCCGCTGCTGCTTTAGGCCCTTGAGAGGCCCTTCGTGTCGTGATGATTTTGCAGGTACCCTGAGATGCCCTTGAGTTTGCCAGAATGTCGATTAACTTCCGTTCCGGCAAATTCGGGTACTCCATATGTCCTATTTTCAGCAAAGGTCATGCTGAAATTTTCCATGAATTTTAGCATGACTTTGCTAAAAATAGGACATATGGGGTACTTGCTACTAATGCATGGGCCAGGGTATCTTAGTACTTAATTAAGTAGGATCAACTGCCCCTTTATTCTTGCTGCATTAAACCATAGGTGGCAATAGAGCCAAGTGATTAGGCCCAACTTAGAATTCTCCTTAGCATCGATAAACCCTAGATGATAAACCCAACATAGGTGGCAATTGAGCCAAGTGATTATTGCCAAGTGATTAGGCCCAACCTAGGGTGCCTCGGCATCAATAAACCCTAAATGATGAAAACTTAACTTAGCATTTAGGGTGCCTCGGCGTCGACAAACCCTAAATGATGAAACCTTGGCTTTTAGGGTGCCTCGGTGTCGATGAGAACCTAAATGATGTACGCTTAGGCTTTTAGGGTGCCTCGGCGTCGACAAACCCTAAATGATAAAATCTTAGCTTTTAGGATGCCTCGGTGTTGACAAACCCTAAATGATGAGACCATGATCTTGTTCCTTGACAATAACCAACTTTTTGACCAAACTTTTTTCCTATTTAGAGTGAAACATGGCCCAAAACGATGAGGCCGACGGTTCGGGCGGCAAGCAATTCTGGGAGCTGTCCTAGGAGTTGGAGAAAGAACATCACCGCTTTGAGGACGCCGCAGAAGACACCGATCCTGACTACACAACACCTAGTGGCGTCGGGGATGACACCACTGATGGCGCCGCCGAGGATGCCACCACTGATGATGGCGGTGCACACACAGATGGCAGCCAACCGAAGAGGCAACGGAAGGACCGGCGCCCGAACGTGCTCGGCACCATTAGGGAGGAATTTACTGAAGTGGACTCCGACGGGAATCCGACGGCGCCCAAACAAGTAGGCAAGGGGTACTCGGTTTAGCTCGGGTGCATTCTCCGGAGCACCGTCTCGATCAACACCGAGAACCTAAGGCATAAGGACCACAGGAATTTGCGCAGCCTCCTCTTCACGAAGCTGCACGAACGATACAAATTCCCCGCTGAGTTTGCAAACACACGCCTCTCAGGGAATAAAGTGTATAGTACCGCCCTCACGAGGATGAGCACGGCCCTGTCTACTTGGAGAAGCACGGTGAAGGCAATGATTGACAAAGGTGGTAGTTATGACAAGATCAAGGCGAAGTATCCTTTGATGAGCGAAGATGAGTACAAGGAGTTCAAGATCAAGTGCGAGAGCAGCGCAACCTCCAAATCAAGTCAGTGGGGAAAAGAAATGCTGAAGTTGAACTTAGGGGTCCACCAACTCAGTCCCGGTGGTTACAGAGTGGCGGAGCCTATATGGGACAAGGAGGACGCGGAGCGTGCCGAGCAACGCCTACCGCCCCGCTTCGAGAAATACCGTGACAAGCAGACCAGGAACTTTCTCAGGGCCCGGTACAAGGAGGACCCGGTAACAAAGGAGCTTACCACGGATCCGAATATTAGGGCGCTCGAGCTTGTTCTGGTAAGGAATACACCCCCGCGTAATTAGCTCCATATGGTTGCATTCTAATTAATCCCCAATATTTCTAAATGGTCCACGTTCCTTCCGTAGGACAATGAAAGCAGTAGCGCGGGGTCGTCTCAGAGCTCCCCTTTCGACACCCCTTTAAATAGGGCGTTGAACGTAATGAAAAACAAGGATAAGCTCAGTAAGCTGACATTAGCTGGTCGTGTGGCCGACAAAGGCTTGTCCACAAAATGGTCGTCATACTATACCATTGGTGGGCGAAAGGAGAAAAAGACCAGCTCGGAAAGCCAGTCGCGCGAGGTTGAAGCACTCAAGGCACAAGTGGCACGGATTCCGAAGCTTGTCCAAGAGCAAGTGGAACAACAACTGGGAACGAAGCTCAACGCCATGGTGCCTACGTTGATTCATGGGCTAACGACGTGGATTGCGGGCGGCCAACAGGGGCCTCCCCCGGTTCCCAGCTTCACGGCCAGCAACTCGCACAGCTCGCAGGCGGCGCCATTGGTGTCTCCGACGGAGGCGGTATTCGTTTCTCCAGCACCGGCACGGGCATTAGAGCTTAATGCACCCGGGTGTACACCGGCCGGCACCTCGCCAGCAAGCGGCCACTTCGTCAGTTGCACGCCCACCGTTGGCGGTGCCTCGACATTATTCGAGCTCGACGGCATCACGGTAACAAAGCCTCTCGGCCGATGACTTCATCTCCTTGCCTTTGACTGGGCATCCCTGACGCCCTACATGTTTTCGCCAGGCGCCGCCGACATTCCTTGCACTCTTCTGCACTTCGTGGGCGGCGAGTTGGTCGATGTTGCCAAGGGCAGAATCGTTCAACCGGGCAATCCCATGTTCCACGGTAATCCGATGCCACCCACAGTGTATAGGGTTGAAGTGGTTCGGGTGCTGCCAGGCTGCGACGAGCTGTTACCTCCGATTGGACCAGCTGGGGCCGACGAAGAAGATGAGATGACCCTCAGCGCCTGCGTAAACTGGCCCATGCTTTGACCGAAGAGCCAGATTCGTTTGGGGGCGGGGGACACCACCCCACAGACAAGACCGCCAATCGTGTCGGCGCCAAGCCATGGCAAGAACGCCGCAATGCTACCAGACCTGCCGGACATCCCTATGGCACAGGATCCGGACATCCCTACGGCACAGGATCGGGACGACGATGACAACGACGATGGTACATTTACCAAAGTCAATAAGTGCTTTGCCGAACATGGGTACGCTGACGAGTTCTGCGGGCCTCTTTCTCAAGAACCCAACCAAGACGACCGCGATCTAGCTGGCACGGCGGAGAAATCCAATTGCAACATGTGTCATCTGGCATTCAGTTCTCAGGAGACGCCTCCAGCTCCCGCCTTCACCGAGCCTCAGATAGCTGAGGTGCGAAATATTATCAGCCCCAACATGCTCAAGAAGGCGGTCTGTGAGCAGAACTCGGTCCCATTACAGGATATCAAGAAGAAGGGACGGAAACAAAAGACTAACAAGGGCGCCGGTGCGAGCCAGCCGGCACCGAGTTTGATCCGTGCTCAGGACGGGCCACCTTCACCTAAGGATATCTCGAGGAGGGTGCATGTGGCGGGTAGGGCGATGCTACTGCCAAATATGCTCAATGCTTCATCCGGTGCTATGCGGAGTCTGCACGACAGTGTTCTTTCTTTGGAGAAGCGGCATCTCAGAGAGAATGATGTGGCATACCCAATTTTCATGGCCAAGGTGCCACAGGGCAAGGGCTTTGTGGATGGCGACATCGGGGGTATGATCGTCCTGCGGTTTGATGACATCTTTGCTATGTTTAACCTTCATCCGCTGCACTACACCTTCGTTCGGTAGTTTTCGCTGAGTATGGAGATGCGGATCATTAGAGACAAGACCCCGGACATCGTGATAGTCGACCCCTTCTACATGTGTGCCAAGCACTTGAGCAGCACTAGGGACCGCCAAGTTGCGAGTTCACACCTCGAAGGCGTCATTCTGGCAAACCCAGATAAGGATAACTTCCTTGTGGCTTACTTTCCCGAGTAAGTCATCCCTTAACCGCCCCGTAATATATGATTTCTTAGATTTCGATTGTTCTTTTTTTTCTAACATTCTGTGTTCTGTGCAGTGACACACATTGCACACTCATCCTCTTAAGCCCAAAATATTCCATGGCCATGTATTTTGACCCGAACCGTAACTCCAAGATAGACTACACAAATGTCAAGAAAGTTCTTGATGATGTTCTCCCCGGCTACGCCAAATCTGGAGGCACCTTTACCAGGGCAGTTCGTAAGTACGGCAAGCACATGTTCTCACACAATACGAAGTTCTGCTGCATCAAGCAGCCGCCTGGCGGTCAGAAGGATGCCTACTACGCCCTCCATCACATGCGGGCGATCGTAAGGGACCATCATCACCTTCTGCTACCAGATAATCTCAAAGATTGGGCCGCGAGCTTGTCGGCAATCCAGGACGCGGACCTCAGACAAGAATTCTTTCGCATCCAGTCGGAGTTTGCGGACATCATCCATCAAGATGTCCTTCATACCTCGGGGCAGTTCTTCCTCAGATATCAACCGTCCAACAGTGAGATAGAGAGAACGCTACAAATGCAGGCTGACAACGACCGCGATTTCACGACCATCACGACAGACGGCGGCTTCATCCACACTCCTGTCCGATGAGTCGAGTCGAAAGTAGTAATGTGTAGTTCTGAAACATTGATTGGCTCATGTTGTAATTAAACTTTAATGAATTCATATGTCTATTTGGTTTGGACAGTCGTTCAACTTAGATGTAATCGATGCTATTTATTAGTAGGACCATGAATCATGCTATTAATGTCTTGCTTTTCTCTTCTGATCCTTTTGTTGCATACTTACATATTGCTTATGTATTGTCTGTTGTTTGGCTTGTGCATAGAGATGCCGTCGTATGTCGTGTACAAGGGTAAGGTTCCCGGAGTCTACGATGACTGGGAGGAGTGTCGGAGACAGGTTCACCGTTTCAGCGGTAACAGTTACAAAGGGTACACCACTAGGGCGGAGGCCGAATCTAGATACGCCCGCTATCTAGCGGGAGAGAGGAGGGAGCGTTGGAGGAACCGGATGAAGACCAGTTTGATCGCGATGATGCTCATCGTGATGACCGCAGCTCTCTTCTATGTGATGGTAGTTTAGATGATCGATATCGACTTGTAATGTGAAGACAAACTCGATACTCGCGGTCTTGAGACTTGTAATGTTTTATCTTTGTTTGGTCTTTTGAATTCAGAGACTAATATGATGAATTGTATTTGGAGACTAATCTTCTATTGTATTCGATGAATCTGATGTTGCTGTGTGCTGCTGTCTATATTCTGTCCAATAATATATTTTGTAACTTGTGCAAAAATCAGAAAAGTAAAAAAAATAAAACCTAATATTCATACTAATGGCGCATCACCTCAAGTTGCGCCATTAGTATGCCAAAGGATACTAATGGCGCATCACTACAGAGTGCGCCATTAGTATGACAAAGCACATGGTTACGTATGGCCCCCCGGGAGGCATACTAATGGCGCATGGTGTTACATACTAATGGCGCACTGCGTGGTGTGCCATTAGTATACCAGATACTAATGGCGCACCGGTGGTGCGCCATTAGTAAAAAATACTAGTGGCGTGATACTAATGGCGCACCAGTAGTGCGCCATTAGTAGACAAAACTGGTGCGCCATTAGTAGCCCTTTTCCTAGTAGTGACTTGGTCTTCACTGAACTCTATGTGTAGAATTCGTGGCTGCAATATGAGTCTTCTCCGGTTCCTACCAGACAGGACTCATATTGACAATTCGGATTGTACACAAAAAGATCATTGATGGCCAATGTATTTCTGCATTGACACACAATGTATTTTTGCATGCTTACACTTAGCAGTAGCGCTTTTAGTAGCAAAGCGCTACTGCTATTCTCATTAGCTGTAGCGCATTTTCATACACGCGCTACTACTAACCCTACCTTATCCCCACACACACGGCCGACCCTCTCTCTCACTCACTCTCCCCCTCTCCGTCACTCTTGCCCGTGCCGATAACCGTCGTCGTTCGTCACTGCTGCCGCCGTCGTCCGTCCGCCACCGAGGTACTCCCACCTTCCGTCCCTCCTCCTCCCACCGCGCCCTCCTCCCTCCTCCTCCCACCGCGCCCTCCTCCCTCCACCTACGGCCGCCCCCTCCTCCCTCCTCCGTCGGCAACCCTCCTCCCACCGCCC
>NC_041389.1:434021457-434025640 GCF_002162155.2 Triticum dicoccoides | reverse complement strand
CCCCTCCTCTCTCCTCCCTCCCTCCCTTGTCTCTGTTCTTGCAAAACGTAGGTGTTTTGAATAAAATAGAAGTAAGAAAATTTAGGGTAGAACTAGGGTAGTAGAATTTTTAGCAAGTGTTTAATAGAAATAGTTTATTTAGTAAGTGATTCATAGAACTAGTTTATTTATATTAAGTGCTTAATAGACTAGTTTATTTAGTAAGTGCTTAATAGAACTAGTTTATTTACAATAAGTGCGTAATAGAACTAGTTTATTTAGTAAGTAGTTAATAAAACTAGTTTATTTAGTAAGTAGTTAATAAAACTAGTTTATTTGGTGTTAGGATTATATATAAGATATTTTCAAATGTTTTTTTCATATTTTGAACCATTGAAATGCAATGACCATCGATAAGTGGCCTATGTTTTGTCGGAGTGTTGATTAATTTCCGTTCTGGCAAATTTCAGGCACTCGATATGTCCTTTTTTAGCAAAGGTTATGCCGGATTTTTTGGGTTTTGCCGTCGAGTTATAATATTTGAATTTTGGACACAGGAGATGTTTGATGACGGTGGGATCCCGGAGTGCGGGTACTGCTACGATGACCATGGTGTGTGCGACAGGTTTCCTCACCTGCAAAATGATAGGTTTTTCACCGTGAAGTTGGAAGAGACATTCGATGTTTGTACGGTACGCAATGACAAGCATTTCATCGTAATAAATATCATAACTCGTGCTTCTTTTGTTCAACGTGTAATTTATGGATTTTTTTTCAATTCGACTAGTACATCCCATACCATGCTAGACCATATGTACTAGAGAAGCTTGGTTTTGGTTTAGATGACTTTGAGAATGTGGAGATGAGGAGGGCTCACTTAAGAACTAAACATGGTTATGCGTTTCTGGTTAAGTTCTACAGTGCGGTTGATCACTCCCATTTCGGTTGCTCTAATTGGGAAGCTCTCTGCAAGGCATATGGATTTGAGGAGGGAATGCAAATAAGATTTGATATTCGTCCCGAAGATTATTATGATGATGATAATATTGACATCTGGGTGGATGTGGATATGCCTCCAGTTTTAACTAGATGCGAGTTTGTCAAACTAATTTGTTAAGTTCAGTAATTTATGTTGTTAATTTAAAAATATTTGGTGTTCATCCATACTAAACTTATTTATTTATAATTGTCAGCTTATTTCTTATCTTCAAGAAATACTTGAAAGGTAGTAGACAACACATACTACAGCTATGACTCCAAGCTTAATTGTGAGGAGAAAGGTTATCTTGTCTCATTCATAGAAGATGTTGAGGCCTTCAAAACCAGTCACTCTATCAGCCCAAATTATACTAGATACGTGCCACTAGTCCATAAGTTGCTTGATGGTAACTTCATTGCCAAAAACTTGGTAAGATTTTGTTAATGATGGTAACTTCATTGCATACATTATTCTTAAATAAACTACATTGCTAACTATATACATTACTATTTCGTTTTTGAACAGAGGCTCCCGAAGCAGGTTGTCCCTGACATGCTATTACCGAAGGTGATATGCATATGGTTAGCTTACGACCAACTCCTTCGGAGGCTTACCATACTGCATACTCGATTTCTTCAAATGATGGAAGGCTCAAAATCAAAGAATGAAGCAAAGTGATGAATGCGCACACACAAATAATTGGAGACAATATGAATGTGCGCAAGCCACAAGTTGGAGATAGGTTTATGTCCATTCTCCATTACGGTGAAGGACCGGTTTATTTATTTTATGGTATTTTAGCTAGGAGAGAGGAGTATGTCCTAAGTATTAAGAACAATTAGTTAGTGTTGATTATATATGACTACAATGTCTTAGACTTGATGGTGATGCTGAGTAGGAGTAGTGATTATGAGTACTATGATGACGATGAGGAGGAGTTGTTATTATAACTAGTGATGAAGTTGTTATATGATGTCTCATCATGGACGAAAATGATGATTACGAGGTGTTACATGACAATGATATATTATGATGATAAGTTGTTAATGATATTATGATAATTATGATAAGTTATTATGTCATTGGGTGAAAGAACCGCGGATTAGTTTCAAATGGATGGATCCAAAGTGGCCATTGGTTACTTGGATCCATGCACTTAAAACTAATCCAAGGTTTTTTCACCTAGTGATTTAATAACTCATTATGATGTTAAAACAATCTCTAAATTGCTACTGTATGAAAAAGTATATACACGTGTATGAATACGACCTAAAAGAAATGGAATACGGAATAATAGTAGCAGAGGTTGTTCTCGAAAGCGCTACTAGTAATTAGCAGTAGCGATTGGCATGGAAAGCGCTACTACTAAGAAGATATCTCAGTAGCGTGTGCCAGTCGGTGCTACTGCTAAGCTTTAGCTGTAGCGCCTTATTAGTAGCGCGCTTGCCCGCGCTACTGATAGGCCAAAAGCCAGCGTTACTGCTAGGTTTTTCTCTAGTAGTGTATGCTTAGATTTATCTTAACTACTTCTCTTGTATTTGTGGATGTTTGCATATAGGGTATAACCATTAGTAGGTATTTGTTGAAGTTAGAACAGTACCTTAGTTTCGATCCACCCACACAATACTTATCAAAAAATAAGTTGACGAGATTCCGTGTGTCCCCAATAGCGTTTTAGCTATTATAAGAAACACCACCGGCTTGTCCTTAGCATATATAAGGATTGGCCCGCTTGCTGCACTTTATTACTTTTGTTATTATTTAACTTGTTACAAATTATCTTGCTATTAAATTATCTAAACTATCTTCATAACACTTGGATGAAACCTTGCTAAGAACTACTCCCTCCGTAACGAAATATAAGAGCGTTTATTTATAGAGGGAGTAGCTACTTGTCAATTCCTTCCATTCCTCGTTGGGTTCAACACTCTTACTTATCGAAAGGACTACGATTGATCACGATCCAACCTCGAGTCATTATAATTACGGTGGCCACTCTATATCGAGCCCGCGAGGCTCCATATTTGGAGGATGCGGGCGTTGGTTTGGAGCGTGCGACATGCTCCAACCGCTCGCACGGGAGGAAATTTTCACCTCCCTCCTCGCCTCGCTCGCTGGCTCGTGGCAATTTACCGACACTTTTTCCCGCCACCCGCCGCCCACAACTATAAAAGACATCGCCACCACTTCCCTACTCGCCGCCCACAACCTCTACTTCCCTTCTCTCTGCCCACAACCTACACTTCTCTAATCACCACTCACAGCCTCCACTATCACCACTGATGGGAAGGCGGGAACAAATGGACGACCAATCAAGATGTCACTTATGCTTCGGTAGACGCCTCTAAACACATGGACGGCCCAGCTTTTTTTTGAACATAGTACAGACGCAAGCGCTCAGATACATGTGCATACACTCACCCCTATGAACGCACATACGCACACCCTACCCCTATGAGCACCTCCAAGAGACTGAGCCGACATATCATCTTGAAATTTACGAAGTCACCGTAGCCACCTCGTCATCGACGAAAACGTCTCCTCCCACTGAATGTGCATCGCCGGAAATCATGAAATAAATCCAGGAATGAATGCGAGCACCACGACTTGAACCCTGGTGGGCTGGGGATATCATAGTCCCTCTAACCATCCAACCACAGATTGGTTCGTTGGATACCTCTTTATTAATAAGGGCATGATGGTCGTATTGATAAAAATAACCCGCACGTGCTGTACGTATACGTATTCTTAGGTCCGTGCCGCCGTGAGGCGTTTTTTTCCCATCCTCGATGGGTGGTGCGATTTGTTCTTTTACATGAGCGCCATCATCGATTTGTTTTTTGAGAAAGTCAAAAAAAAGGCGGCGCATGCATAGTCGAACTAGCGAGGTGTTCCTCATGTGCGCACTAGCAAATGTGAGATAGCCACTATGGATGCGCGCACATTATGCCACATTTAGGTGTTTTATTTTTCATTGCGGGGCAGCCGTGAATTTATTTTAATTTCCGTTTGCACTGTGGCCGCGATATTTGTGTTGCGTGGCACGCGTGATGGTTCAACGCGACCGGACGATAATCACAGCTGCATCCTTGGCGCGCTGCCGGTTGCCTGCCGCTATCGCCTCGCCTACCGCGCCACTTCCACTGCCGCATGCCACCTCGCCCGCCCCGCCATTAAGCCGTTGCGTAATGCCGCCATTAAGTCGTTGCGTAATGCCGCCTGGCC
>NC_041389.1:434012980-434021098 GCF_002162155.2 Triticum dicoccoides | reverse complement strand
CCCGTCGCCCCAGTTTTCCACCGTCGCCCCTTCTCTTCTCGATGGCTTGCTCCTGCGTTTTAGGGCTTTTTCACCTTGAAAACCTTAGAAAATGCATGAATTGTCGAAAACCACTGTAACTTGGCATGCATGCTTGCCATTATATTTCCATTGTGTGAAAAAAAATCTAGGTCCGTTTGCTGGATGTGAAAAAAGTGCTTCGAGACTTGCCATACGGGATACCCGAAAGGTCCAAGTTGTACGTGGTGTGTTTGGTGCCATGTATAAAATGACATAAAATTTTGCCAACGGGTGGGCATGCCCATGGTAGCCCTCCACATAAAATTTGAACGAATTCGGACATCGAACACATGTTGCGTCACGTTCAGCCCGTGTTAATGGTTTTTTCTCCGGGAAAACCCTAGAAAATGCATGAAATGTCAGAAAACAATGAAACTTTGGGGTGCATGCTTTCCATGGTGTTGCCTTTGTGGTGGAAAAAATTGGGTATGTTTGATGCAGGTGAAAAAAAAGTGCTTCGAGACTTGCCCTACTGGCAGACTCGAAAGGTCCTGATTGAACATGGTGTATTTGTTGTCATGCATAAAATGACACCAAATTTTGGGAGCATGCAGATTGATATTAATTTGTGTTCAACATCAATTGTTGTGAATTTGTTAACAAATCTAGAATAAGTGTTCAAGTTTATAAAGTTTTCATGCACAATTTAAAATTCTAAAATTGTTGACAAATTTCAAGAAATGGTTAGGAAAGAAAATGTTAATGTTGATTGATAATGATGAAAATTGCAAATAAGCGAAGCATTTAAATTAGTAAAATCTACATTGAAACCACACACTGACTAGTCGGTGTACGTTTTCGTTCGTTCATTGAAACATGGCTCATTATTTCTTCTGCGTTTAATTTTTTTCTGAGGACCAACATGGCGACTCATGTGATGAGAACATGTACGTCATGCGTACAGACAACATGAAATGGACCATCCATCTATCTTATGCATGCGGACTTTTCCTTCATTGATTTACTGAAACGCGTTCATCTTTTGTATTTAATATTTTTTTGTTTGCGTTAATTGTAAGTGTTTAAGCGCGTGACTCATTTTGTTAGCACGGGGATGAGGACGTGTTTTACAAAGAAAAATAGAAAAAGAACAAAACCAAAGAATAAAATGGCCAAAGAAGAAAAACGACAGAGAATATGGACAACAAGAAGGGTAAGAGAAGTAACTAGGCACCACATGGTAGTTGTCCTAGTTGATTACAGTACGTGGAATTTAATGAAGAGTTTAGGAGTTCGAATCCCATGGCAGGTAACTATTTTTTGAAGCTTAAAAAAAGCTTATATGCAAAGGTAACTATACATTATCACTAGCTTAAAAAAAGCTTATATACAAAGGTAACTATACATTATCACTACTAAGGAAAAGCCTAGTAGCAACGCTAGCAGTAGCGTGCCTGAACCAGCGCTGCTGCTAAATCGACTTAGTAGTAGCGCTTGCCCAGAGGAGCGCTACTGGTAATTAGTAGTAGCGCTTCTCCCAGCCCGCGCTACTACTATTATTTCGTATTTTTTTTTATTTCATATTGTATTCATACACCTTTACACAAGTTTTCATACAACATGAATTTAAAGATTGTTTTTACATCATAATGAGTTATTACATCACGGGGTGAAAGGACCGTGGACTAGTTTCAAGTGGATGTCCATCCACTTGAAATTAATCCGCGGTTCTTTCACCTAGTGATATAATAAATATCATCATCATCATTATATCATTAACAAATTATCATCATAATACATCATTGTCATATAACACCTCCTCAAGATCATCGTTTTCATCAATGACATCACATAGCAAATTGGTCACTAGTCATAATCATAAGTACTCCTCATCATCAACTTTAACACATTGTACCACATAATAAACATATTGTACCTCATAGGACCTACTACATTCTCTTAGGACCTACTACATTTTCGAAGGTAAAATAGCAAAAAACAAGATAGCCCTTGACTCTCCATTATGGAGAATGGAGATTATCCTGTCTCCAATTCTTGCCTTTCGCTGAATGTTACTTCCCAGAACCTCTTTGCGAATGTCCAAACATTTTTTCCATTCTTTGATGAGCATGTGTTCACCGGTTTTAGAAATCCGATATGCACAGGTGAGCTCCCTAGATTTACCTGGCAGTATGTTCAGAACTGTAAGGCGACCATTCAGATACATCAGATGAGGCACACAATCCATCGGGAGTTTCTGTTGAAAACATAGTAATAACTTCGTAGTTAGCAATGATGTACTAGTTTTAGAAGTATGCAAAAGATGCACGGTTGTCGTAATAGTAAAAAATCTTACCAGGGTATCTCCATAGAAGTTACCGTGGTTCAACACGTGCACTAGTGGCACGTATTCACCATAATTTGGAGGAGTTCGATAATAGGTATTGTAATTCTCAAGGTAAGTACAAAATGCGATCAGATGACTTTTCTCCTTATAAGTTAATTCGCAGCCATCAGTGTAGTGGGTTTTGTCTACCATCTTCCGCACATTTTTTGAAGAATCAAAATAAGCTGTCAACTATTTTGAAATAAACAATATAAATTAGTTAATAACTATGTTTGAGAAACTCACATTGCGTTACAATTGGAAGCGTATCAACAAGGACCGAAATATCCATATTGTCTTGCTCGATGTCAGGATCACCAAGATCCATGGTGACAATCATACCCTCATAAAAACCATACATTTTGCAAAGTGCTTCCCAATTTTGGCAACCAAAATGGGTTACGCTCTAAGCATTGCACAAATTTACTTCAAAATCCATATCATGATGGGTCCTTAGGTGTATTTTCTTTGTTTCAAAATTTTCATGGTCTTCAAAACCCATCCTCTCCAAGACATAGCGTCTTGCATGGCATGGGATAAGCTAGTCGAATTGTAAAAGATGAAAATTAGATGTTGAAATAGTTGAAGTCATGCTTAATTACGAAAAAAACACTTGTCGTTGTTGCATACCTTTTTAGCATCGAAGGTCTCCTCGAGCTTAATGCTGAAGCGCCGATCTTCGTCCAGCTCAACGAACCTGTCGCACATACCTCGATCGTCGTGGCACCAGCTGCACTCCCCCGGGAGACTGTCCTCGTCCGAGTACGACATTTCCTACATTCATAATTCAAAGATTAAACTTGTACAATTAAATATATGTACTAAAAACCTAAATTAGATCATTATTTTTCGAGAAAATCCAGGACACTCGATATTTCCTACATATTTTAGCACAAGTCATGCCAGAATTCACGGAAAAATTCGGCATGACCTTTGCTAAAAAAGGACATATCGAGGGCCTCAAATTTGCCGGAACGGAAATTAATCAACACTCCGGCAAAACATAGGCCACTCGGAGGTGTAACCTGAACATGACCGGCCACTTGGGCAACCACATATCCTATATGAGCAACACAAGTTATACATGGAGATTTGGCAGGTCTCACCTCGAGGTCGGAGGGGGTCGGTAACGGGGACGACGGCGGGGATGATGGAGGGGCTCCTTGATTTCTGCAAAAGCAAAAACCCTATAAGTTATGAGTAATACATCTCGAATAATTGCTTAAACTAAAAAATAACAACAAATATGACATGTTCAACTAGTTCTATTAATTCAACTAGTTCTTAGTAAATATAAACTTACTATAAATAGAAAAAACTAGTTCTTTCTAAAAATAAAGTAGTTCAACTAGTTATATTAATTTACTTACTAAACTAGTTCAACTAAAATTAAACTAGTGCAACTAGTTTATTAATTTACTTACTAAAAATACATTAGTTCTATTAATTCAACTAGTTCAACTAGTTTATTAATTTACTTACTAAACTAGTTCAACTAAAACTAAACTAGTTTAACTAAAACTAAACTAGTTCAACTACTAAAAATCATTATCTATGAACCCTAACACTAGTTGAAAAGAGGGCATTTGTCCCGGTTCGTAAGGGCTTTTAGTCCCGGTTCATGAACCGGGACTAATGGGTCGTTACTAATACCTCCCCCCTTTAGTCCTGGTTCAAACACGAACCGGGACAGATGGTCCTCCACGTGGTCGGTGCGCCAGGCCCAGGCAGGGGGGCCTTTGGTACCGGTTGGTGGCACCAACCGGGACCAAAAGGCATCCACGCGTCAGCACTCCAGTGGCTGGGGTTTTTGTTTTTTGTTTTGAAAGGAGGGGGGTTGGGGGTTTTGGGTGGTTAATTTAGGTGTTTCATATATTGTGTTAGCTAGGTAATTAATAGAGAGAAGTGTCCTCTCTTATGTCCGTGCTTGGTCGACGCTACGTACTATATACATAAGTGATCGAGAGAAACATTGAGTACAGAAGTTCATCATGCATACCGAGAGAAATGATCGATCGACCTCTCCTTCTCCGAGAGATTGGTCGAACAACAAGTTTTCGTATCATGTATCCGACGCTACTAGCTACATACATGTACAATATGTATAAGATCTCTTAATTACAATCCTCTAGCAATTGAAATCAACTTCCACATGGTATTCTCCGGCTTTATTGATGACGTGGTCAAGAAAGAATCCCGCCAATTCCTCTTGAATTGCTTTCATGCGATCTGGTTCTAGGAGTTCATTCCGCATCTGCCACGTCTAATTTGAAGAAGGGGGTTAGTTAATACATATATATGAATGAAACTCAACAGAAATGATGGTGTAATAATATGAAATTGTGATTACTATTGCTTACGCACTTCATATTGTCTTTGAGAGTAGCCCCGCTTGTTTTTCAAAGTCGCGTTGTGGATGAACTCGCACACGTAGTATCCACAGAAATCATTCCCTTGTTCCTGCCACAAGCACTTTACGAGAAATAGAGGTCAATCACACTGATAATGAAGCATTATAAATGGCATTGATGAAAGTATAGCTATAGAATCAATGGGAGATGCGCGCAACTAGCTAGCCAGTAGTACTTACTTTCGGGTATGTATATCGCAGCTCCTTCGGCAGTCCCGAAGCTTCTGCGGTGAACTATTTCCAAACCCTGCAAGACAAAGAAAATAATTATTATTACTTGAGATATCAGGAAATGAACAAAAAGTTGCCGATATGGTGCGATAATGATCGATTGAACTTACTTGTTGAGCAATTCAGTCATGTCCGCATAGGTTTCGGGATCTTTCCGTCTCGAGTCTAAGACGGTTACTAGTCCCCGCTCAAGCTTGATCTCCAGAAGAACATAGTGGTACCTGCGAACGCATGCATAACTCATCAATTACATTACTATAACCTCGCTCGAGTAATAAGGGAAACCGAATATGCACACGACAGTAACACTCACTTGCCGTTGTAAGGAAAGAGTATGGTATCTTTGTTTTGATTTTTGATCAACGATCGTAGCAAGTTGTCCTCGGCCTCTTTGACGTCTTTTTTAACCAGAAATTCATCTATGATATTTGCGTTAATGAACCCAATATCACAAATTTCTTGTTTTTTGCACTCGACGATCTTCAATCTGCATAATATATTAAGGATAATTAATTATAAATACATGCAATGAAAGAGCCGAGCTATATATAGAGACTTAATGACAGAAATAGTACTTACAGATAGTAGCAAAAGACCATTAGTTTATCGAGGGCCTTTTGATTGAAGAACGCGAAGAACTCATCAAATGGAACAGTCAACAGATCAGTTGCAACGAGGTCGTGCTCCTCTTTAATATTCAGATACAAAGCATTCGTCCCCCCAGACTCTCTGTAGGTTTTCATGTACCAATTATGGAATCTTCGCATCATTGTTGTCATAGATTTTTCATCTTTGACGAGAGGCTTCCCGTACTCGTATCTGTGTTCGTCCACCTCCAAGAAATCAGGAAGTTGATCGTCAGGCAGGTAATCTTCAAGATTGCCATAACCGGCCACCGTCCCTGGAGCATTAGCGACGATGTTGCCACTAGACACATTGAGCGGGGGGCACGATTGGTTTGCTTGTTCGCCGAGCTGGTCAATTTTTTTCGCAGCTGCTCGTTCTCTTGACCTTAGATGTCTGACTGTACTTCCCGACCGATCCGCTTGGAGATATGTCTGTTCAGTAATGCGCTCATAGTTGGTTCTCGGCGGAGACTTTGCCGGTTTCCTCAGGGCATCGAGAGTGCGCTTTGCTTTCACCGGATCTACCTTCTCCTTCGGAGGTGGATGTCTCTTTGCTTTCACCCCTTCAAAGAACTCCTTCACGTGGGTCCGCACGATCGTATCATTTTCCTCCTCGGTCCTATCATACGGTAACTTCTCTAGAGGCTTGAGAGGTGGACCGTATCTGTATTGCCTCCCGCCTCTGGTTGTGCTGCTAGACGCCGGAGCAGACGGAGCGGCTGCGGCGTCTGTCTTCTTTCGTGCTTGCTTACGAGGCGGAGGAGAAGGAGTACGACGCGCTGGAGCAGCTGGGGCGGCGGCGGGTCTCTTCCGCCCTTGCCAGCGAGGCGGAGAAGGAGGAGGCTGCTGGCTGCTCGGGAGCGCCAGCGCAGGCGAGAAGGAGGCGGAGTGCCGCCACGCGCCGGAGAAGGAGGCGGAGTGCCGCCATGCGTGCCCTGATCGTCACTCGCCGGAGGAGGAGGCGGTGGAGGAGGCAGAGTGCCCTGACTCGCCGGAGGAGGAGGAGGAGGAGGCAGAGTGCCCTGACTCGCCGGAGGAGGAGGAGGAGGCGGAGGCGTCCAGTTCGGAAGGTTGATGAGCTCCTTCCGCCATAGGCATGGAGTCTTCAGAGCAGAACCCAGCCTAGTCTCCCCTTCACCGGTAGGGTGGTCAAGCAGGAGGTCCTCAAATCCCTCCGTTATTTCATCCACCATCACCCTAGCATATCCTTCTGGAATCGGCCGGGAGTGATAAGTTGCTCCGGGTCCATTAGGATAAACAGAGCCAACAGCTGCCTTGACCTTCAAATTCATCCATCACGCCATAATGTGGCAATTTTGAGACTCCGTGGTAGCATCCACGGGATAGCTGGCAGGAGCCGTCAAGACATGCTCCGGCTGAAGCAGCTCGGTGGAAGCCACGCTGCTTCTCCACTGATATGGCGGGGTAGCTTCGGGGGAAGCTTCGGCAGGTCGTTTGCTGCGATCTGCTGCTTCTCGTTCCTCTAGCCCCATTACCCTTTCGTGCAGCGCCTGCAGTTGGCACTGCTTCGGTTTCTTCCTTCTCTCGTGGGTTTTGTAACCCCCTGCGTCCGGAAAACCAACCTTCCACGGAATGGAGCCTGGCGTGCCTCGTGTTCGTCCAGGGTGCTCAGGATTCCCGAGGGCCATTGTGAGCTCGTCCTTCTCTCTGTTTGGAATGAACGTCCCTTGCTGCACTGCATTGATATAGTGTCGAAGGTTCTTGAGGGGTATTTGCAGTTGCTCATCCGTCCAACAGCACTTCCCTGATACAGGGTCCAAGGTTCCGCCAGCCCCGAAGAACCAAGTCCGGCAACGGTCTGGCCAGTACATTGTCTCTGGTTCGATCCCTTTTCCAAGCAGATCATTCTCCTCCTTGGACCACTTCGTGACGCCCGGGTAATCAAGCTACAGTAATCTCTACTTATGACGCCATGTCACCTTCGTTACTGTCGCTAATCTCGCGTTAATTCAAAACGATTCGAATTCAAATTTGGATTTTTGGCAAACAAACAAAGTTTTCAAACTTCAAAACAAGCATGTTCGGACCGTGTCAAATATTGCATAGATAATTATCATGAAATAAACACATTTTTATAAAAGGCCTAAATGATTTAAAATTATTTAAAACAGAAAAGTAAATAAATAAAAGAAAAGAAAATACAAAAGAGAAAAACTAAACTAACAAAAAAAAGGAAAAGAAAGAGAAAACCCCCTGCCCCCCCGGGCTTCGGCTCAGCAAGCCAGGGCCCAACCGGCCAGCCCACCTAGCCCAGCCGGTCCACCCCGCCGGCTTAACCCCCCCCACTCCCCCCAGGCCAACCCTAGCCGCACCCACTCGCCCCCACTCCCCCACTCGCCCCACCCCGCGCGTCTCCCTCGTTCCCCCGATCTGGATCGGGGGGAAACGGCGCCCCGAGCCCGCCGCCTCATCCCTACGCCCCCGTCGCTCGACGCCGCAGCCCG
>NC_041389.1:434011305-434012253 GCF_002162155.2 Triticum dicoccoides | reverse complement strand
GGCACCGCCGCCCTACTGCCGCTGGTGCGGTGGCCGCCGGCAACCTCGCCCCGCACTGGGCGGGATGCGCCCCTGCGCCCATCCCTGGCCGGCGCCGTGGCCACCGGCCTCCCCTGCTCCGGCGCCCTGCCGGCTCCGCCCACCTCTGGGTGTGCGCCTGAACGAACGGGTGCGGGGCACCCGTTGCACCCGAAACCGCACCGCCCTGTGCCCGCTAAGGCCCCTGGGGCCTATGACAGATGGGCCCCACGCCCAAAACATTTTTTTATTAAAAAAAAGAGAATTAAAAAAATATAATAAATAAATAATTAATAATAAAATTAATTAATTAATTAACTAATTAATTAACTTAACTAATCCTGTTTAGTTTAACTAATTAAGATTAATTAACCTAATAAATAGTTACCCTAATTAACTACTGTTAATTAGCTAAACAATCCCTAATAGGTGGGACCCACTTGTCAGGTTGACCCAGTCAACCTCTATTGACTGCTGACATCATGCTGACATCATGCTGACATCAGCAATCACTGTTCTGGATAATGTTGCATTAAAATAATTAAATAAATTCTGAAAATGATTTAAATCTTTTAAAATTAATAGAGAATAAACCGTAGCTCAGATGAAAATACTTTCTACATGAAAGTTGCTCAGGACGACGAGACGATTCCGGATACGCAGCCCGTTCGTCCACCACACACCTCTAACATATCAAACACGCAACTTTCCCCCTCCGGTTCATCTGTCCGAAAACACGAAACACCGGGAATACTTTCCCGGATGCTTTCCCCCTTCGTCGGTATCACCTACTACCGCGTTAGAACACGTCTAGCTCTGCTTGTTGTCATGTTATGCACTTGCTTGCTATGTATTTACTGTTTCTCCCCCCCCCCTCTTCTCTCCGGTAGACCCCGTGACGATGTTGATGCCCCTGTGGTCGACTACATC
>NC_041389.1:434004699-434011128 GCF_002162155.2 Triticum dicoccoides | reverse complement strand
CCCCCCCTTGATCACCAGATATCGCCTATTCTCCTTTATACTGCTTGCATTAGAGTAGTGTAGCATGTTACTACTTTCCGTTAATCCTATTCTGATGCATAGCCTGTCATTGTTGCTACAGTCATTGATACCTTACCAGCAATCCTAAATGCTTAGTATAGGATGCTAGTTTATCACCATTGGCCCTACATTCTTGTCAGTCTGCCTTGCTATACTATTGGGTCGTGATCACTCGGGAGGTGATCACAGGTATATATGATACATACATACATACTATACAGATGGTGACTAAAGTCGGGTCAGCTCGAAGAGTACCCGCGAGTGATTCACGGATTGGGGGTTGAAAGGACCTTTGTCCCGACGGCCCTCTGTGTGGATCTTTGTGGCGGAGCAATAGGGCAGGTTGAGACCACCTAGGAGACAGGTGGGCCTGGCCCTGTTCGGCGTTCGCGGATATTTAACACGCTTAACGAGATCTTGGTATTTGATCTGAGTTGGCTACGAGCCTATACGCACTAACCATCTACGTGGGAGTAGTTATGGGTATCCCGACGTCGTGGTATCAGCCGAAGCACTTCGTGACGTCAGCGACTGAGTGGAGCGCACCGGATTGGACTGGAACGCCACTAGGCTAGGTCTGCTTCCAGCCGCGTACGCAACGTGCAGGTGTGCTCAGGGCGATGGGCCCAGACCCCTGCGCGCTTAGGTTTAGACCGGCGTGTTGGCCTCTCCGTTGAGCCTAGGTGGGGCTGCGATGTGTTGATCTTCCACGGCCAGGCATGACCCAGGAAAGTGTGTCCGGCCAAATGGGATCAAGCGTGCTGGGTAAGTTGGTGCACCCCTGCAGGGAAGTTAATCTATTCGAATAGCCGTGATCTTCGGTAACAGGACGACTTGGAGTTGTACCTTGACCTTATGACAACTAGAACCGGATACTTAATAAAACACACCCTTACAAGTTCCACAGACAACCCGGTGATCGCTTTTCCACAGGGCGACGAGGGGAGGATCGCCGGGTAGGATTATGCTATGCGATGCTACTGGAGATTCTACTGGAGATGCTACTTGGAGATGCTACTTGGAGGACTTCAATCTACTCTCTTCTACTTGCTGCAAGTCGAAGGCTGCCAGAAGCGTAGTCTTCGATAGGACTAGCTATCCCCCTCTTATTCTGGCATCCTGCAGTTCAGTCCACCGATATGGCCTCCTTACACATATACCCATGCATATGTAGTGTAGTTCCTTGCTTGCGAGTACTTTGGATGAGTACTCACGGTTGCTTTCTCCCCACTTTTTCCCCTTTCCTTTCTTTCTGGTTGTCGCAACCAGATGCTGGAGTCCAGGAGCCAGACGCCACCGTCGACGACGACCCCTACTACACCGGAGGTGCCTACTACTACGTGCAGCCCGCTGACGATGACCAGGAGTAGTTAGGAGGATCCCAGGCAGGAGGCCTGCGCCTCTTTCGATCTGTATCCCAGTTTGTGCTAGCCTTCTTAAGGCAAACTTGTTTAACTTATGTCTGTACTCAGATATTGTTGCTTCCGCTGACTCGTCTATGATCGAGCACTTGTATTCGAGCCCTCGAGGCCCCTGGCTTGTATTATGATGCTTGTATGACTTATTTTATTTGTAGAGTTGTGTTGTGATATCTTCCCGTGAGTCCCTGATCTTGATCGTACACATTTGCGTGCATGATTAGTGTATGATTGAATCGGGGGCGTCACAAGTTGGTATCAGAGCCAACTGCCTGTAGGAATCCCCCTTTCCAACTCCTTGGTCGAAGTCAAGTCTAGTCGTTGAAAAACTTTTACTAACATGGCTGTGTGGCCCATGGGCCCATGTCACCATCGGGTGGTAGTAGGATCTTTTACTCCTCGACCTATACTCTGGGACTCTGATCTCTCTACTATTCGGGTTAAATGAATTTGCTAACTCTAAGATTAGGATCTAGTGATCGCATCCACCCGGAGAGCCCCTTACTGCAGAGGATCGCCTACTACATCAGAAGATTCCGAAGATACTCTCTGATGTTCTCTCGAGACTTTGTGCCCATCACTTTTGCTATTCCTGACCACCGATAAATCCGTATGGATAACTACTTACACTTGCCATTCATATGATCATCCCCCATTGATCTTGTTATTACAAGATACCCCGAAGTTTTCTCTATTGTTCCAAGAATACTTTGTGCCTACTGCCTAGCAGTTCTTTGCCACATGAATACCCCCTTCAAATAAATTCTCGCACTTATCGAGTATCCGCTCATCCCCCAGTTGTTCATGTGTTACACAAAAGTCTTCGAAATACCACCCGATATTCCGAAAATCCTCAGCAACCTATTGCTCTGGAATTTCTTGTTTGCTTTCATTATGATTAATCCCATAAGTATAGAAATCTTATTGACATTCCTTGTCATTATCATTTTGAGTCTGTTGACTCATTATGTTGTGAATACACGCAATCATCATTGTTCCTTATAAATTACCTTTCCGGCTGAGCTTCCATTCTTTTAACTGGAATTGGTTCTCGACCAATCCAATTGTCGTTGATTGGACCCTAAGGCTATTCAACTTATCCATCCCTAATCAGAGCATTGCTTTTGATCCCTTGATTTGGAAATCATAATTCCTTTGCATTTGACAATTGAGTTAGTCAGTTGTTTCTATAATCTGATCTCCTTGCATTCTTCTTCCTCTAGTTGAGTACCGATACTCGTATCAGATCCTTTGTGGACCATCAAGTCCTTTGTTGGATTGTTATCCGACAGTGTCCTTCACATTTGATCACCTTGTGAGTTCTTCCCCTGATACATAGTGCCTTTGTTAAGTTGTATCCTCTGCTTGGCCAACCATGCTCTGCTTTCGGGCTTGTGTTATTTACTCTTGAAACTTGTGGTATATGTTTCTAAGAAGCCCCTATGGGTTGAACATATGCCTTCTCTAAACCATGTGAACCCGAAAGTTTTCACGAGTCATACTCTTCTGGTGCTTCACCAGATAAAATTTCAACACTGCAACTTCATCGAACGTGAGAAGTGAATGAAAGGTTATGCATTGGAGAAGTGGGAGTCGACCTTGAACTTGTGTTCATGCCCATGGACACGGTGTAGATCTTATCATTAAAGCTTCTCTTAAATAAATTATTCCTTTGGTATAAGTTCATCTTATATCTAGGATCTGGCCTTTTGCAACCGTGGTTCCGACCATGATTGTTCTTCTTTGATCTCATTTCTCGGACAAGTTAAAACAATTGTCTTCTATGGATCAATATACCAGTCCAACCTTTACTTTGATCTTGTGTCGAGTATTACCCCCCTGGTATCTCGAGATTATCATGGAACTGCATAACTCCTTATGAGTTCTTCATCAAGTGCTACCTTCCCACTGATTCCAATTTTTCACGGGCTCTGAGTTAATAAACACTCAAAGACACTAATAACAGAACCGAGTCCGCACTACGGTACAACAACTCTTCAGTAAGCTTCTATAAGTACGAGTTTGTACCCTATCACGCCATTCCTAGCCTGTTTGGCTATATCATTGTCGTGATGATTTTAACTGTGCTACCCGGTCCTTCTTCTCGGAGCACAATTTTCGACGATGAACTAACCTTACGTCGATCCTCATCGTCATACCATTTCGCCTTGAACAATAAGCTTGGTTTCGAGTTGTGTCGTACCCTTGGTTCCAATAACCTTTCGCTTCATCATTACTTTGACTTGATGTCGTCGCCGATCGATTACATCTTCATGAACTCTCGCGACAAAGGTGTCGTGATCATCAACATTCTGAGCTCATCCAGGATATCAATTGAATTCATGATGAGAAATACCATCCTTGCCCTCGATGAATTGTATTATCATCGACCACTTTATTACCTTCCCACCAACACAAGCTTGTTCATGCTTGGTGTTATACCTTGAGTTCCTTGCTATCCAGCAATTGTTCTTCTTTACCTTGGAGTATTACCATCCTTTATGTCAAGAATGTTCTGAAAATTGTTCCACCTCTTGAGAATTCTTGACATAGAAATACTTCTCACCATCACCATTCTTTCTTGGTCCCCGTGTTAATTCCAACAAGTGAAGGGTGTTGTTTGGATTCTTTCCTTCTAGGAACCCTATTTTTTTAGTTAATGGTCGAAAGTTCATTCTTAGGCTATTGATTATTGAATCACCATTCTGACATTGGTCGTGCAACCAAACCCATATTTCGGGCGCACCTTTCAACCAATGTTAATTGTGTATGTTTACCTCGAGCATACTTCCTTATATCATTTGATCTGACAAATGTTATCTCCTTGTTCACTTAATTGTGGAAATCCATCTTTTGGGAATCTCGGTGAATTGCTGTTGAGTTCACCAGACACCTCCTTGTCCTCTCCTTGGTTTAATGATGAACTATTGCTTCAGAAACCCGCTCCCATAGTTCATTTCTCGAGGATCTTGCAATGTCATTTCGACGATTTGTGTTGCGCCTTTTTCCTCTCGGACCCCCTGAGTCTGAGGTTTCATGACACCAATTGGATATGAATCTCGGTTAGATATGATGGCTGGGACAACTTTCCAAGAGTTATGATGTTGATCCTTTGATGACCCGGTAACATGATGTCATGCCTAGCACCCCCCCCCCCCGGCTGGAGGACCTATCATTATAGATTCTTTTTCAGTAAGGTTATCCATTCATCCATGAGGAAATTGTAAGACTTATTCTATAAGATATTCCTGATGGATCCTTCGTGTTTCCAAAGTCTGATCTTCACCTGATGACCATGTCAATGCTATCTCGAAGCATGTCTATAGTACTCCGATTTTCAACAAGACCATTTGAAGCCCAATGCTAAATGTTTCTTGCTCAATTACCCAAACACCGTTGTATGGGCAATGTCATGAAAATTCTCTCCCCTACCTAAAGAGTTTTCTGCATTATATCCTGACATGGATATCATGCTCTGCTTGTCCTTGGGAAGGATATACCCTTGAAATATGTGTTTAAACATATTTTCATTTCCATTGTTCTTTTTAATCTGATGATCATATTTTCCTTCCATTGGTTTGTTTGAACCTTTTCTATGATCTATATGATATAAGCAGTAATAATCCACTGCTTGTGCAAACACCTCGAGGTACAACTCTGTCAGTAAGACCCTGTTACTATTGTTGATGACATTCCGGTAGCCACCGATGGACGAGAACCTTGCCTATTGGTCCGCCTCGTTCAACCAGCAGGATAGTGGTTCTCTTCGTCCCTCGCCCTTGGTACCAACGTTGATGCCGACATAACTGACATGGTACTCTCTGACATGCCTTGCTATCATGACCGTGAAAGATGTCACTGCTCCTATTAAAAAAAACCACATGGTGGGCCCATAACCCACAGGTCCCAGGATCGAAACCTGACTATCCTGTACACCCCCTATTCCCAAAGTTATTCCTCACGCGTGGCCTCGTATGTAATTCACGGGCCACTGTCCTAGTGATCTATTCTGGTATTAGACGCAATACTTACTCTCGCTACTCTGAACCCCTTTCTCACTCTGGTTCAGGCTTCGAGCAACTATCTATTCTCTTGGAGCCTCTTATGGTACCTTCGTACCTTACTCTCGAGTTATTTCATATGTTCAACTCGAGAGATAATCTTATACTCATTCATGGGTTAACCCCAGATTGTTTCCCTCAATAGCATTATGTCGTAGTGAGCTACCCCTTATCCTTTCGTAAGTACGATGGAGTTCCCGAAGAAATGATGACAAGTTTATCATGATGCTTTGGAATAAAGAATTGAAGACATCAACAAAAGGGATTAACTTCTTCGAGAAGATCCGTTAGAATTTTGTAACCAGACCTTTCCCCCTTACTCCCCTCTTAAATCTCGGGACGATATTTCTTGTAGTGGAGGAGAATTGTGACGCCCGGGTCTCAAGCTACAGTAATCTCTACTTATGACGCCATGTCACCTCCGCTACTGTCGCTAATCTCGCGTTAATTCAATAAACGATTCGAATTCAAATTTGGATTTTTGGGAAACAAACAAAGTTTTCAAACTTCAAAACAAGCATGTTCGGCCGTGTCAAATATTGCATAGATAATTATCGTGAAATAAACACATTTTTATAAAAGGCCTAAATAATTTAAAATTATTTAAAACAGAAAAGTAAATAAATAAAAGAAAAGAAAATACAAAAGAGAAAAACTAAACTAACAAAAAAAAGGAAAAGAAAGAGAAAACCCCCTGCCCCCCGGGCTTCGGCTCAGCAAGCCAGGGCCCAACCGGCCAGCCCACCTGGCCCAGCCGGTCCACCCCGCCGGCTTAACCCCCCCACTCCCCCCAGGCCAACCCTAGCCGCACCCACTCGCCCCCACTCCCCCACTCGCCCCACCCCGCGCGTCTCCCTCGTTCCCCCGATCTAGATCGGGGGGAAACGGCG
>NC_041389.1:434000647-434004152 GCF_002162155.2 Triticum dicoccoides | reverse complement strand
CGTCGGCCGGCCACCACGGCCGCCTTGGCCACTGGCTCGGCCCTGCCGCACTCTCCCGCGCACGTCCGCCGCTATGGCCGCGGCCGCTCGGTCGCCGGGGCCGCGCCCCCTGCTCCCCTCGCCCCACGCCGGCACCGCCGCCCTACTGCCGCTGGTGCGGTGGCTGCCGGCAACCTCGCCCCGCACTGGGCGGGATGCGCCCCTGCGCCCATCCCTGGCCGGCGCCGTGGCCACCGACCTCCCCTGCTCCGGCGCCCTGCCGGTTCCGCCCACCTCTGGGCGTGCGCCTGAAAGAACGGGTGCGGGGCACCCGTTGCACCCGAAACCGCACCGCCCTGTACCCGCTAAGGCCCCTGGGGCCTATGACAGATGGGCCCCACGCCCAAAACATTTTTTTATTAAAAAAAAAGAGAATTAAAAAAATTATAATAAATAAATAATTAATAATAAAATTAATTAATTAATTAATTAATTAATTAACTTAACTAATCCTGTTTAGTTTAACTAATTAAGATTAATTAACCTAATAAATAGTTACCCTAATTAACTACTGTTAATTAGCTAAACAATCCCTAACAGGTGGGACCCACTTGTCAGGTTGACCCAGTCAACCTCTATTGACTGCTGACATCATGCTGACATCATGCTGACATCAGCAATCACTTTTCTGGATAATGTTGCATTAAAATAATTAAATAAATCCTGAAAATGATTTAAATCTTTTAAAATTAATAGAGAATAAACCGTAGCTCAGATGAAAATACTTTCTACATGAAAGTTGCTCAGGACGACGAGACGATTCCGGATACGCATCCCGTTCGTCCACCACACACCTCTAACATATCAAACACGCAACTTTCCCCCTCCGGTTCATCTGTCCAAAAACAGGAAACACCGGGAATACTTTCCCGGATGCTTTCCCCCTTCGTCGGTATCACCTACTACCGCGTTAGAACACGTCTAGCTCTGCTTGTTGTCCTGTTATGCACTTGCTTGCTATGTATTTACTATTTCTCCCCCCCCTCTTCTCTCCGGTAGACCCCGTGAGGATGCTGATGCCCCTGTGGTCGACTACATCACCGACGACCCCTCTCTCTTGCCAGAGCAACCAGGCAAGCCCCTCCCTTGATCACCAGATATCGCCTATTCTCCTTTATACTGCTTGCATTAGAGTAGTGTAGCATGTTACTACTTTCCATTAATCCTATTCTGATGCATAGCCTGTCATTGTTGCTACAGTCATTGATACCTTACCAGCAATCCTAAATACTTAGTATAGGATGCTAGTTTATCACCATTGGCCCTACATTCTTGTCAGTCTGCCTTGCTATACTATTGGGCCGTGATCACTCGGGAGGTGATCACGGGTATATATGATACATACATACATACTATACAGATGGTGACTAAAGTCGGGTCAGCTCGAAGAGTACCCGCGAGTGATTCACGGATTGGGGGATGAAAGGACCTTTGTCCCGACGGCCCTCTGTGTGGATCTTTGTGGCGGAGCGACAGGGCAGGTTGAGACCACCTAGGAGACAGGTGGGCATGGCCCTGTTCGGCGTTCGCGGATATTTAACACGCTTAACGAGATCTTGGTATTTGATATGAGTTGGCTACGAGCCTATACGCACTAACCATCTACCGGGAGTAGTTATGGGTATCCCGACGTCGTGGTATCAGCCGAAGCACTTCGTGACGTCAGCGACTGAGTGGCACGCGCCGGATTGGACTGGAACGCCACTAGGCTAGGTCTGCTTCCGGCCGCGTACGCAACGTGCAGGTGTGCTCAGGGCGATGGGCCTAGACCCCTGCGCGCTTAGGTTTAGACCGGCGTGCTGGCCTCTCCGTTGAGCCTAGGTGGGGCTGCGACGTGTTGATCTTCCGCGGCCGGGCATGACCCAGGAAAGTGTGTCCGGCCAAATGGGATCAAGCGTGTTTGGTAAGTTGGTGCACCCCTGCAGGGAGGTTAATCTATTCGAATAGCCGTGATCTTCGGTAACAGGACGACTTGGAGTTGTACCTTGACCTTATGACAACTAGAACCGGATACTTAATAAAACACACCCTTCCAAGTTCCACAGACAACCCGGTGATCGCTTTTCCACAGGGCGACGAGGGGAGGATCGCCGGGTAGGATTATGCTATGCGATGCTACTGGAGATGCTACTGGAGATGCTACTTGGAGATGCTACTTAGAGATGCTACTTGGAGGACTTCAATCTACTCTCTTCTATTTGCTGCAAGTCGAAGGCTGCCAGAAGCGTAGTCTTCGATAGGACTAGCTATCCCCCTCTTATTCTGGCATTCTGCAGTTCAGTCCACCGATATGGCCTCCTTACACATATACCCATGCATATGTAGTGTAGTTCCTTGCTTGCGAGTACTTTGGATGAGTACTCATGGTTGCTTTCTCCCCACTTTTTCCCCTTTCCTTTCTTTCTGGTTGTCGCAACCAGATGCTGGAGTCCAGGAGCCAGACGCCACCTCGACGACGACCCCTACTACACCGGAGGTGCCTACTACTACGTGCAGCCCGCTGACGACGACCAGGAGTAGTTAGGAGGATCCCAGGCAGGAGGCCTGCGCCTCTTTCGATCTGTATCCCAGTTTGTGCTAGCCTTCTTAAGGCAAACTTGTTTAACTTATGTCTGTACTCAGATATTGTTGCTTCCGCTGACTCGTCTATGATCGAGCACTTGTATTCGAGCCCTCGAGGCCCCTGGCTTGTATTATGATGCTTGTATGACTTATTTTATTTGTAGAGTTGTGTTGTGATATCTTCCCGTGAGTCCCTGATCTTGATCGTACACATTTGCGTGCATGATTAGTGTACGATTGAATCGGGGGCGTCACACACTTAGGCCGGGCTTTGAGGTAGCCACCTGACCCCGTGCGATGGTGAAGCTTCTTCTTCGCAGCATGTTGCTTGTTCGTCGCCGACATCTTCTTACTCTTTTCCGATGCCTTGCGGGCCACAAATGTGGGCCAGTGATCTTTGATCTTCTCATATTTGCCGATGAATTCTGGTGTCTTTTTTTTGTCGACAAACTTGTTCAGCTCTTTCCTCCACCTCCTGAATAGGGTTGCCATCTTCTTAAGCGCACAAGACTTGATTAATTGCTCTTTAACTGGCTTCTCTGGATCCTCCTCTGGCGGTAGGGTGAAATTTGCCCTCAGGTGATTCCAAAGATCTTCTTTCTGCATATCATTGACATAAGACACCTCAGGGTCGTCCTTAGGCTTATACCGTTGCTGGATGCTGATCGGGATCTTGTCCCTAACAAGAAGCCCGCACTGAGCAGAAAATGCGTTCTTTGTCCGGATGGGTTCAATCGGTTCGCCGTCGGGCGCGATTTCTATGATCTCAAACCTTTCATCCGAGCTCAACTTTTTCTTCGGGCCTCATCTCCTTACCGAAGTTGTGCTCGATCCGGAGGGCTAGAAATTAAAAGGAAGAAAGACGAGAGTAATTAATATGTGTACATATACCAAAACAATGGAT
>NC_041389.1:433998202-434000214 GCF_002162155.2 Triticum dicoccoides | reverse complement strand
ATATATATATATATATATATATATATATATATATATATATATATATATATATATATATATATATATATATACCTAACCGGACTCGGTTCGGTCACCGGAGCAGTCAGCACGGTCCCTTTCTTGTACCTCCATTGTGTCACCGGAGCCATCATGAACATAGCCCTCTTCTTGTTACCGGCATTAATGGGCCGAAGCCATCATGAACATAGCCCTCTTCTTCATCCAGTCCTTCCTGACCATCGGTGTCGTTGAGAAATGACGCAACTTCATCACTTCCTTCTGCGATTATGTGCCCCAACATCGCTTCTGTTGCTTCCTCTCGGGAGTGCTTCATAGTTTCTGCAAATATTTACAACATGTCAATTATTATTCAAACATGGTACAAACGTAGAACTAGCTAGCTAATCACAATAAGGAATCGTGTTAGTGGCCTCGATGCTGCTTCTCTAGGGTTTGGGGTCGCCTCGACACAACACTTCAAGGGTTTGGGGTGGCCTCGACGACAACACTCTTTTAACTTGGTAAATTTGGGTGGCCTCAAGAGTTTTGGTCGAGCGAGAAGGCCGAGGGGGCTGCTGCCATTGTATAGGTTATCACGGTCGAGAGGGGGTATATATATCGACCGCCCCTCATGTCGAAGTTATCTCGAGGGGGCGGCGAGGGCGAAGGCGAGCAGCCTGACGGCGACAGACCCGATAAAACATAAGAAAATGAAGAAGAAATAAAAAGAGGAGAAGAAGAAAGGAATAGAGGAGAAGATCGAATAAAAAAAGAAAAAAAAAAGGAGAAGAAGAAAGGAATAGAGGAGAAGAAGAAAAAATAGGAAAAAATCTATTTTTTTCTTCTTCTCCTCTATTCCTTTCTTCTTCCCCTCTTCCTTTTCTTCTTTTTTGTTCTTCTTATTTATTTCTCCTCTATTCCTTTCTTTCTTCTTTTCCTCTTCTTTTTCTTCTTCTCCCTCGAGAAAGAAAATAATTAAGGAAAAGGAAGAAAAGAGGAAGAAGGAAGAAGGAAGAAGAAGAAGAAGAAAGGAATAGAGGACAAGAAGAAAAAATAGATTTTTTTTCTATTTTTTCTTCTTCTCCTCTATTCCTTTCTTCTTCTCCTCTTCTTTTTCTTCTTTTTTCTTCTTCTTATTTATTTCTCCTCTTCTTTTCCTCTCCTCTTCTTCTTTCTTTCCTCTTCTTATTTTCTTCTTTCCTATCCTTCTTTTTCTAAAATTGTAACTTTTGCATATATAAAACTTTTCTAAAATTGTAACTTTCTATATATGAACATAAAACTTTCTATGAACAAAAAAACATTTTTAACATATATATTTAGCAAATTCTAGCCACATACATCACATACACATATACATTATAGCCACATACACATATCCATCACATATGAACAAAAAATAAACTAATAAAAATAAAGAAACGTATAGCAACATATGAACAAAATCATATAGCCACATACACATACATTATATATATATATGAAAAAAAATTAAACTAATAAAAAAACAGAGTCGGGCAGAGGGGCATGGCGGCAGCGATGGCGCCGGCGGGGCAGGGCAGGGGTGCAGGTGCGCGAGGCAGGGCAGGGGTGCGGGAGCGAGGCAAGTGCTCACAGGGGGGTGGCGGGGCACGACGGGCGGCGTCGGGGCACGGGGAGCGGCGCCGGCGTCGGGGCAGATGGCATCGAGGGCGGCGGGGATGGCAAAGTTGAGCAGCCTGACGACGTCGGAGGCGGCAACGACGGTGAGGTGGACCAGCCTGACGGCGTCGGAGGCGGCGTCGACGACGAGGTGGAGCAGCCTGACGGCTCGGCGGCGACGGCGACGAGGCAGATCGAGCAGCATGCGTCGGGCGGAGAAGAAAGGGATGGATTTTGGAGAAACTGCTAAGTGCTAGTTATATATGAAGAGAATTGGTCCCGGTTCGTGAAACCAACCGGGACCAATGCCCCCTTTAGTCCCGGTTGGTGCCACCAACCGGGACCAAAGGCCTCTTCTCAGCAGGCCAAAG
>NC_041389.1:433991501-433998101 GCF_002162155.2 Triticum dicoccoides | reverse complement strand
AAAGGGCGGGAAGCGGCAGCCTTTGGTCCCGGTTGGTGGCACCAACCGGGACTATACCCTTTAGTCCCGGTTGGTGCCACCAACCGGGACCAAAGGACCATGTGCTGCCTGCGTCGGGGCCAAAGTTTAGTCCCACCTCGCTAGTTGAGAGGGGCGTGCAGTGGTTTATAAGCCCCACTGCCGCACCCCTCTCGAGCTCCTCTCCACCGTAGGCTTGCGGGCCTATTTGCTACTGCTTTGCCTGATGGGCCTTCTAGGCCTACTGCGGGCCTGAATCCTGGCCCATGATAGGGTTTCTAGTCGTATTCAGGCCGTGGGGGCCAAGTAGGAGGCATTTTTTTGTTTTCTTTCTTGCTTTATTTATTTTATTTCGTTTCTACTTACAACAAAATACTTATTGTCGCTATTTTTAATTATTTTCCAGTTTTTTGGTTTTGTTTTCTGCATTATTTATTTTCTTTTGTTTTTTTGCTTTATTTTTTAATTCTTTTTGCTTTTAGTTTTAGAAAAATTATAAACTTTCTGTTAGTGCCATTAGTTTTCAAATTTGAAAACACTTTTTTTGTTTTTTTGTTTTCTTTCTTGCTTTATTTATTTTATTTTGTTTCTACTTACAACAAAATAAATTTTTGTTGCTAGTTTTAATTGTTTTTTGTTTTGTTTTTGCATTATTTATTTTCTTTTGTTTTTTGCTTTATTTTTTAATTCTTTTTTGCTTTTAGTTTTAGAAAAATTATAAACTTTCTGTTAGTGCCATTAGTTTTCAAATTTGAAAACACTTTCTTTGTTTTTTTGTTTTCTTTCTTGCTTTATTTATTTTATTTTGTTTCTACTAACAACAAAATACTTATTGTTGCTATTTTTAATTATTACAAGGGCCGAACCATAAGACATTAAAGCATTTCAAATGAACTATGAAAAAGTTGAAAGTTGGCATGGTATCATAAATTCACCCACATAGCATGTGCATGTACAAAACGGACAATGGTATCATACTCGTTTGTTACAAAGTTGGCATGGTACCATCATAATAGTTGCGGGAGAAAGTCTTCACTTTTTCTTCGCTTGTGTCATTTGCTTATTGCGCCGTAACCATGGATAATCTTCATCGTTTATCAGGATGCTGGGGTTAGCCTTGACTTTGAAGGGAGGAATTTCATGAAACTTTTCATAATCTTCAGACATGTCTGTCTTGCCCTCCACTCCCACGATGTCCTTTTTTCCTGAAAGAACTATGTGGCGCTTTGGCTCATTGTATGATGTATTCGCTTTCTTATCTTTTCTTTTTCTCGGTCTGGTAGACATGTCCTTCACATAGATAACCTGTGCCACATCATTGGCTAGGACGAATGGTTCGTCAGTGTACCCAAGATTTTTCAGATCCACTGTTGTCATTCCGTACTGTGGGTCTACCTGTACCCCGCCTCCTAACATATTGACCCATTTGCACTTAAACAAAGGGACCTTAAAATCATGTCTGTAGTCAAGTTCCCAAATGTCCACTATGTAACCATAATATGTGTCCTTTCCCCTCTCGGTTGTTGCATCAAAGCGGACACCGCTATTTTGGTTGGTGCTCTTTTGATCTTGGTCAATCGTGTAAAATGTATTCCCATTTATCTCGTATCCTTTCCAAATTGTAACAGTCGAAGATGGTCCCCTGGACAACAAGTACAGCTCATCACAAACAGTGTTGTCACCTCTGAGACGTGCTTCCAACCAACTGCTGAAAGTCCTGATGTGTTCACATGTAATCCAGTCGTCGCACTGCTCCGGGTGTTTGGAGCGCAGACTGTTCTTGTGTTCATCGACATACGGGGGCACCAAGGTAGAGTTCTGTAGAACTGTGTAGCGTGCTTGAGACCAAGAATATCCGTCCCTGCATATTATTGAGTCCCTTCCAAGCGTGCCTTTTCCAGTCAGTCTCCCCTCATACCGCGATTGAGGGAGACCTATCTTCTTAAGGCCAGGAATGAAGTCAACACAAAACCCGATGACATCCTCTGTTTGATGGCCCATGGAGATGCTTCTTTCTGGCCTAGCGCGGTTACGGACATATTTCTTTAGGACTCCCATGAACCTCTCAAAGGGGAACATATTGTGTAGAAATATGGGGCCCAGAATGACAATCTCGTCAACTAGATGAACTAGGACGTGCGTCATGATATTGAAGAAGGATGGTGGGAACACCAGCTCGAAACTGACAAGACATTGCACCACATCACTCCTTAGCCTTGGTATGATTTCTGGATCGATCACCTTCTGAGAGATTGCATTGAGGAATGCACATAGCTTCACAATGGCTAATCAGACGTTTTCCGGTAGAAGCCCCCTCAATGCAACCGGAAGCAGTTGCGTCATAATCACGTGGCAGTCATGAGACTTTAGGTTCTGAAACTTTTTCTCTGACATATTTATTATTCCTTTTATATTCGACGAGAAGCCAGTCGGGACCTTCATACTAAGCAGGCATTCAAAGAAGATTTCCTTCTCTTCTTTGGTAAGAGCATAGCTGGCAGGACCTTCATACTACTTTGGAGGCATGTCGTCTTTTTCGTGCAAACGTTGCAGGTCCTCCTGTGCCTTAGCTGTATCTTTTGTCTTCCCATACACGCCCAAGAAGCCTAGCAGGTTCACGCAAAGGTTCTTCGTCACGTGCATCACGTCGATTGAAGAGCGGACCTCTAGGTCTTTCCAGTAGGGTAGGTCCCAAAATATAGATTTCTTCTTCCACATGGGTGCGTGTCCCCCTGCGTCACTCGGAACAGCTAGTCCGTCGGGACCCTTTCCAAAGATTACGTGTAAATCATTGACCATAGCAAGTACGTGATCACCGGTACGCATGGCGGGCTTCTTCCGGTGATCTCCCTCGCCTTTGAAATGCTTGCCTTTCTTTTGACATTGATGGTTCGTCGGAAGAAATCGACGATGGCCCAGGTACACATTCTTCCTGCAGCTTCCCAGGTATATACTATCGGTGTCAAGTAAATAGTGTGTGCATGCATGGTATCCCTTGTTTGTCTGTCCTGAAAGGTTACTAAGAGCGGGCCAATCGTTGATGGTCACGAACAACAACGCCTTTAGGTGAAATTCCTCCTGTTTGTGCTCATCCCACGTACGTACACCGTTTCCATTCCATAGCTGTAAAAGTTCTTCAACTAATGGCCTTAGGTACACATCAATGTCGTTGCCGGGTTGCTTAGGGCCTTGGATGAGAACTGGCATCATAATGAACTTCCGCTTCATGCACATCGAAGGAGGAAGGTAATACATACATAGAGTCACGGGCCAGGTGTTGTGATTGCTGCTCTGCTCCCCGAAAGGATTAATGCCATCCGCACTTAAAGCAAACCATACGTTCCTTGGGTCACTTGCAAACTCATCCCAGTACTTTCTCTCGATTTTTCTCCACTGTGACCCGTCAGCGGGTGCTCCCAACTTCCCGTCTTTCTTATGGTCCTCACTGTGCCATCGCATCAACTTGGCATGCTCTCTGTTTCTGAACAGACGTTTCAACCGTGGTATTATAGGAGCATACCACATCACCTTCACAGGAATCCTCTTCCTGGGGGGCTCGCCGTCAACATCACCAGGGTCATCTCGTCTGATCTTATACTGTAATGCACCGCATACTGGGCATGCGTTCAGATCCTTGTACGCACTGCGGTAGAGGATGCAGTCATTAGGGCATGCATGTATCTTCTGCACCTCCAATCCTAGAGGGCATACGACCTTCTTTGTTGCGTATGTACTGTCGGGCAATTCGTTATCCTTTGGAAGCTTCTTCTTCAATATTTTCAGTAGCTTCTCAAATCCTTTGTCAGGCACAGCATTCTCTGCCTTCCACTGCAGCAATTCCAGTACGGTACCGAGCTTTGTGTTGCCATCTTCGCAATTGGGGTACAACCTTTTTTTGTGGTCCTCTAACATGCGATCAAACTTTAGCTTCTCCTTTTGACTTTCGCATTGCGTCCTTGCATCGACAATGACCCGGCGGAGATCATCATCATCGGGCACATCATCTGGTTCCTCTTGATCTTCGGCAGCTTCACCTGTTGCAGCATCATCGTGCACATCGTCTGGTTCCTCTTGATCTTCAGCAGCATCACCGTATTCAGGGGGCACATAGTTGTCATCATACTTTTCTTCTTCGCCGTCTTCCATCATAACCCCTATTTCTCCGTGCCTCGTCCAAACATTATAGCGTGGCATGAAACCCTTGTAAAGCAGGTGGGTGTGACGGATTTTCCGGTCAGAGTAAGACTTCGTATTCCCACATATAGGGCATGGACAACACATAAAACCATTCTGCTTGTTTGCCTCAGCCACTTCGAGAAAATCATGCACGCCCTTAATGTACTCGGAGGTGTGTCTTCAACCGTACATCCATTGCCGGTTCATCTGCGTGCATTATATATAATTAAGTGTGTCAAAAATCATTACAGAACATCATGAATAGATAATTAAGTGACCAAATTAATAGAAGTTCATCATCACATTAAAACCAAAGTACATACATAGTTCTCATCTAACAACATAAAGCTCTGAAGAGCATCTAAATTAATTAAACCATACATTGAAACTATGTAAAACATTTCAATGCGAAAACAAATGTGATCATAATCGCAACCAATGTAACAACTGATCCAACGGCATAATGATACCAAGCCTTGGTATGAATGGCATATTTTCTAATATTTCTAATCTTCAAGCGCATTGCATCCATCTTGATCTTGTGATCATCGACGACATCCGCAACATGCAACTCCAATATCATCTTCTCCTCCTCAATTTTTCTAATTTTTTCCTTCAAGAAATTGTTTTCTTCTTCAACTAAATTTAACCTCTCGACAATAGGGTCGGTTGGAATTTCCGATTCAACAACCTCCTAGATAAATAAAATCTATGTCACGTTGGTCGGCATAATTGTCATAAACAATAGATGAACCGATAGTTATGAAAAGATAATATGTACCACATCCGAATCATAGGCAGGACGAGGGCCGACGGGGGCGGATACCAAAACCATCGCACTATATAAGATGCAATAATAAAAGTAAGAAAATTATACAAGTATCTATATAAACATACAAGTAAGAGTTTTTTTCCTTTCAGAAAGAAGATAAGAACAAGAGGCTCACCACGGTGGTGCCGGCGACGAGATCCGTGCGCGCGATCGACGGCGGTGAAGACGAGGACGGGACGTGGCGGACCACCAAACCTAGACAAATATTGAGAAAAATGGAGCTTGGAGGTCGAGCTTGGAGAGGAGAAAGCTTAAGTAGTGTGGCTCGAGCATTCCATCGAACACCTCGTGTGCATAGGAGGTGAGCTAAAGCACCACAAAGCTCTCTCCTCACCGGCCACAAAAAATAGAGCAGTGGGAGTGTTCTGCTCGCGGGCGAGGGGTATATATAGGCAATTAATTGGTCCCGGTTCATGGCAAGAATCGGGACTAAAGGGCAGCCTTTGGTCCCGGTTCAGGCCAACAACCAGGACCAATGGTGGTGGGCCAGGAGCGAGGCACATTGGTCCCGGTTCGTCCCACAAACCGGGACCAAAATGTCCAGACGAACCGAGACCAATGGCCCACGTGGCCCGGCCGGCCCCGGGGCTCACGAACCGGGTCCAATGCCCCCATTGGTCCCGGTTCTGGATTGAACCAGGACTAATGGGCTGACCCGGCCTGGACCAATGCCCCCTTTTCTACTAGTGTAAATTAACATCTACTACTACTAAAGAACATCTAGTACTAACTAAGCAGAGAGAAAGGGGGTGGGGGAGGGGTGGGGGCTTACAAAGAGGGGAGAGACGGTGGCGGGGAGGTGCTCGACGATGGAGAGGTAGGGGCGGCGAGGGCGGGCTCGGGATCGGGAGGCGGCGGTGCTGGGCGGGCTCGGGCGGCGGCGGTGAGGTCAAGGGCGGCGACGATGAGGTCGAGAGCAGCGACGGGCGGCTGCACTGAGGTTGAGGGCGGGCGACGGCGGTGAGGGCAGGCTCGGGCGGCGGCGACAGAGAAGTAGGGGAAAGGGGGGGAATGGAGGACTTAGCAAAATTTTAAGCCGGTGGGTGGTTAATTCAGAAGTAGCAGTAGCGCGTTCCAGAAAGCGCGTTGCTACTAAGTTAGCTACAGCGCGTTCTGGTATACACGGTACTGCTACTCCTTTTTCTTTTTTCCCTTTTTCATTTATTTTTCTTCACATTTTATTTTTTTTTCCTTTCACCTTATTCTATTTCTTTAATTTTCAGTTACCTTTCTATTTGCTTTCCATTTAATTTTATATCATTTAGCGGTAGCAAGTTTAGAAGAAAACGTGCTGCTACAAAGGAAGTAGCGGTAGCGTGGTTCAATATGGATCGCTACTACTATGTGTAGCCTATCGGCTAAGCCATGGGAATTATAGTCAGTAGCGCTTGTTTCTGAACATGTGCTACTGCTAAAGTTTGAGCTATAGCGCGCTTTGCATGAACGCGCTACTACAAATTAGCAGTAACGCCCTATTTTAACCAGCGCTACTGCTATACCTCAGTGTATAGGCTTTTCCCTAATAGTGTATGGTTAAATTATACATTATAGTTAAATAACCATATTGCCCTTAT
>NC_041389.1:433985323-433991251 GCF_002162155.2 Triticum dicoccoides | reverse complement strand
TTAGCACACATGGAAGATGTGTGATGCGTGTATTCCTAGGCGTGTGTGATTCGTGCTTGCGAGTGTTGTGTTAGAGTAAATGACCATATTGCCCGTATGCGGTTTGTGAGGGGGTCTACGGAAGCAAGGCTCTCAAGATGTTAGCAGGCATGGAAGATGTGTGATGCGTGTATTCCTAAGTGGAACCTGGATGTAAAAAAATCAGGAATATAAAATTTGATGTCAAAGTTTTTTAAGCATGAAAAAATTGATGTCCTAAATGACAAGTTATGTTGTCGCGGTTATGAAAATTTTCTTAAGCAGACATGTCAAATCCTTGCAAAAAGTTGAACTTGACAAGGAATTGCCATTTTTACTGAAGAAAATTGTCATACTCGTGATAATATACTTTGCCACCTCAGAGGGTGCTTGGATACAAGGGACTATTTTTAGTCTGACTAAAAATAGTCTCTTTTAGAGGCTAAAGTTCCAAGCACCCCTGACTAAAGAGAGGCTAGGACTAGTCTTGAGGCTAAAATCTTTTAGTCATGGGAAACCTACTAAAATATGTATTAGCTCTCTCTCTCCTCATTTAATTCCTCTTCTTAGTTCTGGATTGGAGGGTTTGGAGGATAATAAATGCTCAATAACTAGATTTTAGTCTCTTTAGTACTTGGATCCAAGCATGGGTGAGACTAGCAAGTTTTAGTCCCACTATTTTTAGTCATGAGACTAAAACGTATCCAAGCATGCTCTCAGACGCCAGATTTGTCATGCTTAAGAAAATCAGACGTTCGAGGTATAGCGAAATCCAAAAAATTATGTAACCCCCATTATGACAACTGTGTGTTTTCGCTTAGACTCGATAGCCCCATATCATATGAAGTCAAGCACGACTCTACTAGAGACGTCGAGCCTCGAGCATATAGAACTATAGAAGTACGGAGCATATAACTGGAGTATGTACGTATTGAGGCACTGATTGGCGAGTGGCTATGGCTAGCAACAAGAGCCACGGGACAAAAGGCGAAATGACGGTTGATGGATGGGTGGATGGCACCGCATTGGCATCTTTTCTCCTCTTTCTCTCTTCAGCTCCCAGTTTTTGCATGGTTTGCATGCAACTGCACCAACCGAGCTGGCCTGCCTGCCTGCCTCTCTCAAAGTTTCAATGCTGTACTACGCATGGCAGCTGCTGCAGCACAGCACAGTCTAGCTCAGCTATAGCAGAAGTGCAGACTGCAGAGGTGCAGATCACTCTCTGCATGCAGGTTTGGTTGTCTTTGTCACCCGATGGACGGACGGATGGGAAGCCCGCCCAGCCCACGGAGAGAGAGAGAGAGAGAGAGAGAGAGAGATATTGTACGCAGGCACTCTCTCGCTACGCCGTACCAGGTCCGTCGAGGTGAGGGGCGGATCTTCCTCCGGGATCACGTGGTCTTTTCGAGCTGTCCACGTCCCCGGCTGATCCCCTGCCGCTGCCGGTCAAAGCCCCAGTCAAATATGTTGCCACCACTCCACTGCGCCCTCTGCGTACGCATATGTACGTCTACAGGTTGGTCTACAGTTACGTGTATATACCACATAGATCTAGAGATATCCTACACTACTCAAGTACTCAAAAGTATGTGTAGCAGTAACAATTATCCAAAAGTACGTAACTGTACCTGGCCGTTCTTCGAGGCAAAACGTTCAAACGTACTCCTACACTATCTAATTCTGAAGCTAGGAGTATAGTATTCCGCGCTGTCGTGGTGTCTCCAAGCCAAACCCATCCGTTCGAGTCAAGCCATCGGCGCACTATTCTAATCCACCTTAATTAGCACTAAAAGCCAGTACTCCCTCCGGTCCTTTTTACTCTGCATATTAGGTTTGTCTGATGTCAATCTCATCCAACTTTGACCAAGTTTATATAAAAAATTATTGACATTCACATAACAACACCAATATCATTGAATTCATCTCGGAATATATTTTTATATTATATTTATTAGATATTATATATGCTAATAATTTCTAATATAAATTTAGTCAAACTTAGCACAGTTTGACTTTCGGCAAATCCAATGTACAGAGTAAAAAGGACCGGAGGGAGTACTACCATGGCTATAGATTACTCGCATGCGAGCAAACAATCACGGCGTTATTAGGCGGGACGGCCCCGGCCGGGACATAAACATTGGAAAAACCGGAGAGATGGCACGGGGGCTGCAGGGAATGTCTGTGTGGCGCGAGAGAAGACAGCGGGAGCGGGTGCGTGCGCTTCCACTTGCACAAAGGAGACCAGCATGTGCTATCGCTTTGTCCACACGCGGTTCTTGGTTCAGTTTTCTGCTAGTTTCTGCGACGCAAATACGCAGCCCAATTCATTCCACGGTGCTGGACACCGGCCGTCGCCTAATTAAGATTTGTTCGACAGCTTGACAAGCGGCGCAGAGTGCGTATGCGCGTGCAGGGGTCGGGACAAGCAAGCGATCCAAAATATGTAGTGCTAGATGAAACCTGGGGAAAAGTTGGTTCATTGATCGGTCGTGTGCGATGTCATGGATGACAGCAAACGCCTGAGCCAGGGCAATAAGTTCGTTTTTATGAGGTGTACTTTGTATTGGTGAATGTTTTGGTTCCAATATCACTCCCCGAAGCATATAGCTTAACCGAGTGATTGTTGCTTAAAACAATGGCTTAAAGAAGAGCTTTGTTACATCTACAGAGAGACTTCTTACGCAAAGGGGTACTACATACACCATTAGAAAATAGGGTACTAGTCCCGGTTTCAGGGGGCTTTTAGTCCTGGTTCTGGAACCGGAACAAAACAGACGAAACTAATGCCCAAAACCTTTAGTCCCGGTTGGCTTACGAACCGGGACCAAAGGATGTCCATGTCGGATTTCGGGTTCCGCAAACCCTTGAGAGATTCGAACTCTGGGGTGCGTGCGAAGATCTCACTCTCCTTAGTCTGCAGACTCGCCAATCTCACAACCTAGCGCGTCAAGCTCGAAGGAAATGGGACACGACAATTTACCCAGGTTCGGGCCATCTTGTGGTGTAAAACCCTACTCCTGCTTTGTGGTGGATTTGACTCGAGGGGCTGAGGATGAACTAGTATAGTGGAGAACAACCTCAGGAGGTGTGTTCTTGGGCTCAAGTGAGCTGGTGAGGGTGGAGTGGATGTGGTTTCTCCCCCCTTTGCCCACGGTGGTGGCTAAGTCCTATTTATAATGGTCTTGGTCCTCTTCCCGAATGGAGGCGGGAAGGGTTCCTACAATGGCCAAATTTGAAGGGAGACAACAAGTACATCTTATCCTGACTAAAGTGGTCTTCACCTGCAAAAGCCTCTGGTCGTGACGCTACGGTGGGCTCGGCGATGACCTCCATCCAGCCGTCCTAGCGGTCTTGGTCTTGTTGCACGGGAATGGAAACATTTGACTGCTTCCTCGGGACTCCGTGTCTGCTGCTTGCCTTCTTTGCACCAAAGAGGAAACTGGTACGCTGTGCCCGCTGGTGCCCGCCTGGCCTCGGTCATCATGGCTCACGTCACCCGAACCTCACAAGGTGAGCCTTGCATAGAAATCTCCGCTCCTCGGGAGTCAGCCTGAGGAGGCTGATCCCCTTGGAGGTCTTGGTGTCGTCCGCCTCGCGAGGCTTGGCCCCTTGTGAGGGTCTTGGGTTGTTGATGTCGAAATTGGGTCGTACCAGGCCATTGATGGAGCCATGCCGCGGGCCGCAGGCAGGCAAGTCTGGATACCCCCGTATCCAGAACGCCGACAGTAGCCCCCGGGACCGAGGCACGCTCGGACTTGGCTTCTAGGAGAAGCCAAAGGGCAAGTGCGGAGCACCGCGAGCCCTAACCGCCTGCGGCCTTGGGCGACGTGTGGTGATTGATGGGACGTGGGCATCTCCGCTTTCCCACGATGCCTCGGCAACTGCCCGACTTGACGAGTCGTTGCTGCATGCAGAGAAAACCAACATTGCGCGGGATCATGGAGGCCGGCGGTCGGCCTCCCTCTGGCTATAAATGAGGGGGGATTGGCAGAGCCCTCCTCGCTCATATCCGTCTTCATCTTCTTGCTGCTCGTTCCTTCTTCTTCTCCACCTTGCCGTAGCATCCATGGCACCAATCAGGAGATTTTTTGCGGCGGGGAAGGGAAAATCCCCTCGGGAGGAGCCAGAACCGCTCCCGCCGAAGAAAAGGTTTTGCCGTCCTCGCGACGCCAGCGTGGGGTAGGAGGTGACCCGGCCTTGGCACGAACAGCCTCCGCCCGGCTTCCCGCTTCCCTTATACGCCCGCGCGTAAGACAACAATGCCCACCGTCGGGCGAATCGGGGCAGCAACGGGCAAGCTAAAGTCGAGCGACCAGCAGGGCCGCGAACCCATGCCGAGGGTAGCTCGCGTGAGTTCGTGGTATGGGCAGCGATGCCGCCTTGCTCGTGGATCCGGTTCTCGAGGTTCTTCACCGAGTAAATGCTGCCGAGGGGGCCACTTGAGCTATGGCTGCAACACGCCGGGTGCTGCAACGTGGCCACCGGAGCTGAGGTCGAGGTAGTGCCTCCGAGCGGTATCTTCATGACCCGTGGATGGGGCGAGGTCGCCCGCGCCTGCCGCTCAGAAGGGGCCCTCGTCATTCACTTCGAGTACGATGGTGCCTTTATGTTGCTGTTCATGGTCTTCGACGAGGAGGGCCAGTGGCTGGAGTGCTGCCCTGGAGGAAGCAGCCCGCGGGGCGCGGGCGCGAGCGTTGAGCCCGCCTCCGACTTCGCCGGCGTACCCTCCAGCAGTAGCAATGACTCCTGGGAATCCAGTGACTCTCCCGAGCCCAGTGATTCTCCGGAGTCCAGCGACGATAGCTACGTGTCGCCGAGCTCTCGCCGCGCTCGGAGTGCAGCAGTGGCGTCCGCCCGTCGTCGCCTGTGATGCCCGTTGGCCCGGTCCTCCGAAGTCTTCCTTCTTTTGTTTCCCTGCGCAGAATTATGGCAAGCTGTGACGCCCGGATAATTAGGCTACAGTAATCCCACGTTAACGATGCCACGTCACCACGGTTACTGTTGTTAAATCTCGCGTTAATTCAAAAATGCTTCAAAATTCAAATTTAAATTAATGGCAAACAACAAAAGATTTTAAAAGTTAAAACAAAAATGTTCGGGCGGTGCCATATTTTGCTTAAGTAAATATGGTGTAATAAACACATTTTTATAAAGTGCCTAGATAATTTAAGATGATTTAAAACAGGAAAGAAAATAAATAAAAAGAAAAGAAACTACAAAAACAGAAAACAAAGCAAAACTAAAAAGAATAAAAAGGCCCCCTGGCCAACTGGGCCAGACGGCCCAGCTCACCGGCCAGGCCGGCCCACCTAGCCCAGCCGGCCGACCCGCCCCTGCCTTATCCCCACGAGGGGGGGAAACCCTAACCGACACCCCCTCACTCCCCACTCGCTCTCCCCCACCCCCGCTGGATCTGGATCGGGAGCCCGATCCCCTTCTCCCTCGCTCGGTGCCCGACGTCGTCGCCCGTCGCCGCCAGTGGATCGCACCGGCGCCCGGACCTCCCTTGCCGGCCTGCTTCCTCCTCCCCACCGGCCTGCTCCCACGTCGCCCGTCGTCCCCGTCCTCCTCCACAACGGACCTTCCTGAACTTCCCCGCGCCCATTGCCCCGATCCCTACACTCCCGGTGAGGCCCCTGGCCTCCTCTCTCCCTCGCCCCGCGATCGCCCCGACCCCGTCGCGCCCACGTCCGTGCCTTCTCGCGCACGCCCGACCCGCACTCGCTGCGCCACTCGGGACTGCGCCCGCGGCCACCCCTCGCTGGCCACCGCGACCACCCTGCCTCTGCTCGCGCGCGTGTGCGCTTAGCCGTGCTCTGCCGCACGCACCGGCGCCTCGCTGGCACCCAGCGCCCGTGGCGACCGCGCCCTCCCTCCCACGCGGCCGCTTACTCTCCCTCCCGTGCG
>NC_041389.1:433976151-433985095 GCF_002162155.2 Triticum dicoccoides | reverse complement strand
TGCTACTGCCTCGCGCCCGTTACTGGCTGCACGTGGCCTCGCCTGCACTGCTGCTTCGCCTCGCCTCTGCTCAAGCGGCCACCGTGGCTCCATCCGCCGCTGCGCAGGTGGCTCGCCGGAGCCCCTCCGCCATGGCTGCCGACAAGACAGCGCGCCCGGGTCCAAGCGACCCGGCGCCCGCAACCGCGCCCGTTCGGGCGACAACCATCGCCCCAGCGCCCAAAACCCGTTAAGGCCCCCTGTGCCTATGACAGGGGGACCCCACCCCACAGAACGTTTCCAAAAAAAGGAGGATTTAAAAAAAGAATAATAAAAAAATAATAAATAAAAATAAACTTAATTAATTAATTAATTAACTAAATTAATTACGTTAATTAATCCTAGTTAATTAATCTAATTAATCTGTTAGTTTAATTAAATAGTAGTTTGTTTAGCCTAAACCCTAATTAAGTCTAAACAGTGTATGACAGGTGGGTCCCATTGGACCCACTGGTCAGGTTGACCAGTCAACTCTGTTGACTGCTGATGTCAGCATGACATCATGCTGATGTCAGCATGACATCATGTTGATGTCATTAATCCATTTTCGAATTAATTTAAATAATTAATTAAATTCTGGAAATTAATGAAATCTTTAGAAAATCATATCTTTTAATCCGTAACTCGGATTAAATTATTTTCAACATGAAAGTTACTCAGAACGACGAGACGAATCCGGATAGGCAGCCCGTTCGTCCGCCATCCACCCCTAGCATGCCGAACACGCAACTTTCCCCCTGCGGTACCTCTGCCCGAGAACGCGGAACCCCGGGGATACTTTCCCGGATGTTTCCCCCCATTCGTCGGTACCACCTACTACCGCGATTGGGCACACCTAGCATCGTTACTTGTCATGTCATGCATCGATATGCATCTGTTTGCATGGTATTTATTGTTTCTTCCCCCTCTTCTCTCCGGTAGACTACGAGACCGACGCTGCTGCTGCCCAGTTCGACTACGGAGTTGACGACCCCTCCTTCTTGCCAGAGCAACCAGGCAAGCCCCCCCTTGATCACCAGATATCGCCTATTCTCCTCTATACTGCTCGCATTAGAGTAGTGTAGCATGTTACTGCTTTCCGTTAATCCTATTCTGATGCATAGCCTGACATTGTTTCTATATCTGTTGATACCTTACCTGCAATCCTAAATACTTAGTATAGGATGCTAGTTTATCATCTGTGGCCCTACATTCTTGTCAGTCTGCCTTGCTATACTATCGGGCCGTGATCACTCGGGAGGTGATCACGGGTATATACTATACATACATACTATACAGATGGTGACTAAAGTCGGGTCAGCTCGTTGAGTACCCGCAAGTGATTCGGATAAGGGGCTGAAAGGACAGGTGGCTCCATCCCGGTAGAGGTGGGCCTGTGTTCCCGACGGCCCCCGACTGTTACTATGTGGCGGAGCGACAGGGTAGGTTTAGACCACCTAGGCGAGAGGTGGGCCTGGCCCTGGTCGGCGTTCGCGGTTGCTTCATAATAACACGCTGAACGAGATCTTGGTATTTGATCTGAGTCTCGCCACTGGCCTATACGCACTAACCAACTACGCAGGAAAGATATGGGCACTCGACGTCATGGTATCAGCCGAAGCCTTCTATACGTCAGCGACTGAGCGGCACGCGTCGGATTGGAACGTAAGCCTGCTCTTGTATTAAGGGGGCTAGTTCTGCTTTCGGCCGCCCATGCAACGTGCAGGTGTGCAATGGGTGATGGGCCCAGACCCCTGCACCATAGGAGTTAGACCGGCGTGCTGACCTCTCTGTTAGGCCTAGGTGGGGCTACGACGTGTTGATCTCCCGAGGCCGGGCATGACCCAGGAAAGTGTGTCCAGCCAAATGGGATCGAGCGTCTTGGGTTATGTGGTGCAACCCTGCAGGGAAGTTTATCTATTCGAATAGCCTTGTCCCTCGGTAAAAGGACGACCCGGAGTTGTAACTTGACCTTATCACAACTAGAACCGGATACTTAATAAAACACACCCAAACAAGTTCCACAGACAACCCGGTGATCGCTTTTCCACAGGGCGACGAGGGGAGGATCGCTGGGTAGGATTATGCTATGCGATGCTACTTGGAGGACTTCAATCTACTCTCTTCTACATGTTGCAAGACGGAGGCAGCCAGAAGCGTAGTCTTCGATAGGACTAGCTATCCCCCTCTTATTCTGGCATTCTGTAGTTCAATCCACTGATATGGCCTCCTTACACATATACCCATGCATATATAGTGTAGCTCCTTTCTTGCGAGTACTTTGGATGAGTACTCACGGTTGCTTTGCTCCCTCTTTTCCCCCATTTTCCTCTTCTTCTCGGATGCCGCAACTAGACGTTGGATCCCAGGAGCCAGACGCCACCGTCGACGACGACTACTACACTGGAGGTGCCTACTACTACGTGCAGGCTGCTGACGACGACCAGGAGTAGTTTAGGAGGATCCTAGGCAGGAGCCATGCGCCTCTTTCGATCTGTATCCCAGTTTGTGCTAGCCTTCTTAAGGCAAACTTGTTTGACTTATGTCTGTACTCAGATATCGTTGCTTCCGCTGACTCGTCTATGATCGAGCACTTATATTCGAGCCCTCGAGGCCCCTGACTTGTAATATGTTGCTTGTATGACTTATTTATGTTTTTAGAGTTGTGTTGTGATATCTTCCCGTGGGTCCCTGATCTTGATCGTACACATTTGCGTGCATGATTAGTGTACGATTGAATCGGAGGCGTCACAAGTTGGTATCAGAGCCGACTGCCTGTAGGAATCCCCCTTCCACACTCCTTGGCCGAAGTTGAGTCTAGTCATTGCAAAACTTTTACTAACATGGCTGTGCGGCTTACAGGCCCACGTCGCCATTGGGTGGTAGTAGGATCTTTTATTCCTCAACCTTTACTCTGGGACTCTGAACTCTCTTCTATTCGGGTAAAATGAACTTTACTAAATCTAACATTAGGATCTCGTTATCACTTTCACCCGGAGAGCCTCTTATTACTAATGATCGTCTGCTGCACGTGAAGACCCTGAAGATACTCTACGCTATTAACCCGAGAACTTGTGTTCATCGCGTTTGCAATTCCCTTCCACCGTCAACCCTTATGGATAACTACTTGCGGTTGTTATTCTTACATTCATCCCCAGTTGGTCTTGTTATTACAAGATACCCAGAAACACTCGTCGTTGTTCGATAATCCTTTGAGCTTACTGCCTTGCTGTTCTTTGTCACCTGAATACCCAAACGGATAATTCCTCGCACTTGCCGAGTATCCCCTCATCCCTAGCCGTTCATGTGTTTCACAATAGTCTTGAAAATACCATTCGATCTTCCGAAAATCTTCGGCGGCCATTTGCTCTTGAAATTCTTGCTTGCTTTCATTATGGTTAATCCCATAAGTCTACAAATCTTATTGGCATCCTTTGTCACTATCATTTTGTGTCCGTTGATTCTATATGTGTGCGAATGCACACAATCATCAGTTGATCCTTATAAATTATATTTTCAGCTACTTTCGAACATGAACTGGATCTCAACCAATCAAATTGCCATTGATTGTACCCCTAAGCCTACTCAACTTACCCATCCTTGATCAGAGCGTTGCTTCTAATCCCTGGATTTGGAAATCATAATTCCTTTGCAATTGAGCTTTGAGTTAGACAGTTGTTTCTATAATCTGACCTCCTTGCATTCTTTCTTCCTCTGGTTGAGTACCGATGCTCACATCAGATCCCTTGTGGACCACCAGACCTTTTGTCAGATTTTATCCGACAACGTCCTTCATATTCAATAAGCTTGTGAGCCTTTCCTCGCATACATAATGCCTTTGGTAAATTGTATCCTTTGCTTTCTCAAGCATACTCTACTATCGAGTTTGCGTTATTTATTCTCAAAATGTGTGGTATATACTCCTAAGATGCCCCGATGGGTTGAACCTATGCCTTCCTTAATTTGTGTGAACCCGGAAGATTTCACGGGTCATACTTATCTGGTATTGCACCAGGTAAAAACTTTTAACAACTAATGTCATTTTTGAAATACGAGCGGTGAATGAAAGGTTATGCGTTGAACAAGTGGGAGTCGACCTTGAACCCTGTGTTCATGCCCATGGACATGATGTATACCTGATCATGGAAGCTTCTCTTAAAATAATTATCCCCTTGTTATAAGATCATCTTGTATCTGTGGACATGGTTCCGACCATGTTTCTCCTTGATTCCATTTCTCGTGCAAGTTTGATCACTTGTCTTCTGCAAATCAATACCCTAGTCCAAACTCTACTTTGATCTGACGTCGAGTGTTACCCCCTGGTATCTCGAGATTATCATGGAAGTGCATAACTTCTTATGAGTTCTTCATCAAGTGCTACATTCTCATCGATTCCAATTTTTCACGGGCTCCGAGTTATTAAACACTCGAAGACACCGATAACTGAACTGAGTCCACATTACGGCTCAACAACTCCTACTGATATGCTTTACTTACGAGACCCGATCATGTCATTCCTAGCCTGATCGGCTATATCATTATCGTGCTAAATCTTAACTGTGCTACCTGGACCTTCTTCCCGGAACACACTTTTTGACGCTGAGCTAAGCTTACGTCGATCTTCCTTGTCATATATTATTGTCTTGAACAACAATACTTGATTCCAAGGTTGTGTCGTATCCGTGGTTCCAGTGGTCTTTTGCTTCACCATTCCTTTTGCTTGATGTCGTCGTTATTCAATGGCAGCCTCATGGAATCTTCCGACATAGGTGTCGTGATCATCAACATTCTGAGCTCTTCCAAAATATCTATTGAATTCTTGATGGGGAATACCATCCTTGCCCCTCGATGGTTTGTATTATCATCGGCAACGTTAATGCCCTCCCTCCTACACAAACTTGCTCATGTTTTTTGTATTACCTTGAGTTCCTTTCTACTCAGCTTGTGTCATGTTCTACCTTGGAATATTGCCATCTTTCATGTCAAGGATGTCGTGGGAATTTCACCAGTTCTTGAGAATTCTTGATTTAAGTGATACTTATCACTATCACCATTCTTTTCTTGGTCCCCTGTTGTTCCTAACAGTAATACCGACAAATGGACTAGTAATTTTAAAAACTTCTAGAAACCTTATTGCTTTGAAGTTAATGGTCGACATTTCATTCTTAGACTGTTGATTATTGAATCACAATTCTAACATTGGTCGTGCAACCCAACCCATATTTCGGGTGCACCTTTCAACCAATATTTAATTGTGTATGTTTTCCTCGAGCATACCTCATTATATCACTTGACCTGACAAATGTTATGTCCTTGTTCTCATAATTGTGGCAATCCATCTTTTTGGAAATCTCAATGAATGGTCGCTGAGTCCATCAGCCACCTCCTCATCCTCTCGTTGGTTTACTGATGAACTCTTGTTTCGAAACTCGCTTCCATAGTACAATTCCCGAGAATCTTACAATGTCATTCAACAATTTGTGTTGCACCTTTATTCTCAAGCATCCCGAGTCTGAGTTATCCTGACACCAATCAGATCTGAATCTCGGCCAGATATGACGGTTGGAACATATTTCCATGAGATATAACATTGGCCTTTATATGACTCGGTAAGGTGATGTCATGCCTAGCACACCTGGCCCGAGGCCCTATTGTTATAGAGTCCTTTTCAGCAAGGCTATCCATTCTTCCATGAGGAAATTGTAAGACTTTCCTATAAGTTGTTTCCGATGAATCCTTTGTGTTTCCAAAGTTTGATCTTCACCTGATGACCATGTCAATGCTATCTCGAAGCATGTCTATGGTACTCCGATTTTCAACAAGAACATTTGAAGCCCAATGCTAAATGTTTCTTGCTCAATTATCCAAACACCGTTGCATGGGTAATTTCATAAAATTTCTCTCCCCTTACCTAAAGGGTTTTCTACATTATATCATGTCATGGATATCATGCTCTACTTGACCTTGGGAAGGATATACCCCTGAAATATGTGTTTAAACACATTTTCCTTTCCATTAATTTGTTTAACCTTCCTTGTGAACCATATGATCTAAACAGTAATGTTCTTCTGCTTTTGTAAACACCTTGGTGTACAACCGGGTCAGTAAGACCCTGTTGCATTTGTCGATAGCATTCCGGTAACCATCGATGAATGAGAACTTTGCCTATTGGTCCGCCTCGTTCAACGAGCAGGAAAATGGTTCTATTCGTCCCTCGCCCTTGGTACCAACGATGCGGTCAACATAACTGACCGGCTACCCTCTGACATGCCTTGCTATCATGACCATGCAAGATGTCACCGCCCTTCCTACTTTAACCCACATGGTGGGCCCATAACCCACAAGTTCCACATGATCGAAACCTGACTCTCCTGTACACACCCTGTTATCAAAGTTATTCCTCGAGCTTGACTTCGTATGTAATTCATGGGCCACATGCCTAGTAATCTGTTCTGGTATCAGACGCAATACTTACTCTTGCCACTCTGAACCCCTTTCTCACTCTGGTTCAGACTTCGAGAAACTATCTATCCGCTGGGAACCACTTATTGTACCTTCGTACCTTACTCTCGTTGTATTTTTATATGTTCAACTCGAGAGATAATCTTGTGCTCATTCATGGGTTAACCCCAGATTGTTTTCCCTCATAAGCATTCTGTCGTAGCCGAGCTGCCCCTTACCTATTCGTAAGTACATTGGAGACCCCGGGAGAAAGGATGATGACTTGATCATGGTGACTTGAAGCAGAGAAATGAAGACATCAACGAAAGGGATCAACCTCTTCGAAAGGGCAGCCAAGACCGAGAAGACTCGTTAGGTTTTTCGCTACCAGCACCTTCCCCCGTTACTCCACCGCTTAAATCTCGGGACGAGATCTCTTGTAGTGGAGGAGAATTGTGACGCCCGGATAATTAGGCTATAGTAATCCCACGTTAACGATGCCACGTCACCACGGTTACTGTTGTTAAATCTCGCGTTAATTCGAAAATGCTTCAAAATTCAAATTTAAATTAATGGCAAACAACAAAAGCTTTTAAAAGTTAAAACAAAAATGTTCGGGCGGTGCCATATTTTGCTTAAGTAAATATGGTGTAATAAACACATTTTTATAAAGTTCCTAGATAACTTAAGATGATTTAAAACAGGAAAGAAAATAAATAAAAAGAAAAGAAACTACAAAAACAGAAAACAAAGCAAAACTAAAAAGAATAAAAAGGCCCGCTGGCCAACTGGGCCAGACGGCCCAGCTCACCGGCCAGGCCGGCCCACCTGGCCCAGCCGGCCGACCCGCGCCTGCCTTATCCCCACGAGGGGGGGAAACCCTAACCGACACCCCCCACTCCCCACTCGCTCTCCCCCACCCCCGATGGATCTGGATCAGGAGCCCGATCCCCTTCTCCCTCGCTCGGTGCCCGACGCCGTCGCCCGTCGCCGCCAGTGGACCGCACCGGCGCCCGGAGCTCCCCCGCCGGCCTGCTTCCTCCTTCCCACCGGCCAACTCCCACGTCGCCCGTCGTCCCCGTCCTCCTTCATAACGGACCTCCCCGAAATTCCCCGCGCCCATTGCCCCGATCCCTACACTCCCGGTGAGGCCCCCGGCCTCCTCTCTCTCCCTCGCCCCGCGATCGCCCCGACCCCGTCGCACCCACGTCCGTGCCTTCGCGCGCGCGCGCCCGACCCGCACTCGCTGCACCGCTTGGGACTGCGCCCGCGGCCACCCCTCGCTGGCCACCGCAACCCCCTGCCTCTGCTCGTGCGCGTGTGCGCTTAGCCGTGCTCTGCCGCCTGCACCGGCGCCTCGCTGGCGCCCAGCGCCCGTGGCGACCGCGCCCTCCCTCCCGCGGGGCCGCTTACTCTCCCTCCCGTGAGCCCACTGCCGCCCGGCCGCGCCTTGTCCCCCCCGTGTGCGTGTTGCTGCTACTGCCTCGCGCCCGTTTCCGGCTGCACGTGGCCTCGCCTGCACTGCTGCTTCGCCTCGCCTCTGCTCAAGCGGCCGCCGTGGCTCCATCCGTCGCTGCTCAGGTGGCTCGCCGGAGCCCCTCCGCCATGGCTGCCGACAAGACAGCGCGCCCGGGTCCAAGCGACCCGGCGCCCGCAACCGCGCCCGTTCGGGCGACAACCGTCGCCCCAGCGACCAAAACCCGTTAAGGCCCCCTGTGCCTATGACAGGGGGGCCCCACCCCACAGAACGTTTCCAAAAAAGGGGGATTTTAAAAAAAGAATAATAATAATAAAAAACTTAATTAATTAATTAATTAACTAAATTAATTAAGTTAATTAATCCTAGTTAATTAATCTTATTAATATGTTCGTTTAATTAAACACTAGTTTGTTTAGCCTAAACCCTAATTAAGTCTAAACAGTGTATGACAGGTGGGTCCCACTGGACCCACTGGTCAGGTTGACCAGTCAACTCTGTTTACTGCTGATGTCAGCATGACATCATGCTGATGTCATTAATCCATTTTCGAATTAATTTAAATAATTAATTAAATTCTGGAAATTAATGAAATCTTTAGAAAATCATATCTTTTAATCCGTAACTCGGATTAAATTATTTTCAAAATGAAAGTTACTCAGAACGACGAGACGAATCTGGATATGCAGCCCGTTTGTCCGCCACACACCCCTAGCATGCCGAACACGCAACTTTCCCCCTCCGGTACTTCTGCCCGAGAACGCGGAACCCCGGGGATACTTTCCCGGATGTTTCCCCCCATTCGTCGGTACCACCTACTACCGCGATTGGGCACACCTAGCATCGTTACTTGTCATGTCATGCATCGATATGCATCTGTTTGCATGGTATTCATTGTTTCTTCCCCCTCTTCTCTCCGGTAGACTACGAGACCGACGTTGCTGCTGCCCAGTTCCACTACGGAGTTGACGACCCCTCCTTCTTGCCAGAGCAACCAGGCAAGCCCCC
>NC_041389.1:433957990-433975880 GCF_002162155.2 Triticum dicoccoides | reverse complement strand
CCAGATATTGCCTATTCTCCTCTATACTGCTTGCATTAGAGTAGTGTAGCATGTTATTGCTTTCCGTTAATCCTATTCTGATGCATAGCCTGACATTGTTTCTACATCTGTTGATACCTTACCTGCAATCCTAAATACTTAGTATAGGATGCTAGTTTATCATCTGTGGCCCTACATTCTTGTCAGTCTGCCTTGCTATACTATCGGGCCGTGATCACTCGGGAGGTGATCACGGGTATATACTATACATACATACTATACAGATGGTGACTAAAGTCGGGTCAGCTCATTGAGTACCCGCAAGTGATTCGGATAAGGGGGCTGAAAGGACAGGTGGCTCCATCCCGGTAGAGGTGGGCCTGTGTTCCCGACGGCCCCCGACTGTTACTATGTGGCGGAGCGACAGGGCAGGTTGAGACCACCTAGGCGAGAGGTGGGCCTGGCCATGGTCGGCGTTCGCGATTGCTTCATAATAACACGCTTAAAGAGATCTTGGTATTTGATCTGAGTCTGGCCACTGGCCTAACGCACTAACCAACTACGCGGGAAAGATATGGGCACTCGACGTCGTGGTATCAGCCGAAGCCTTTTAGACGTCAGCGACTGAGCGGTGCGCGCCGGATTGGAACGTAAGCCTGCTCTTGTATTAAGGGGGCTAGTTCTGCTTTCGGCCTCCCACGCAATGTGCAGGTGTGCAATGGGTGATGGGCCCAGACCCCTGCGCCATAGGAGTTAGACCGGCATGCTGACCTCTATGTTAGGCCTAGGTGGGGCTGCGACGTGTTGATCTTCCGAGGCCGGGCATGACCCAGGAAAGTGTGTCCGGCCAAATGGGATCGAGCGTGTTGGGTTATGTGGTGCACCCCTGCAGGGAAGTTTATCTATTCAAATAGTCGTGTCCCTCGGTAAAAGGACGACCCGGAGTTGTACCTTGACCTTATGACAACTAGAACCGGATAATTAATAAAACACACCCAGACGAGTTCCACAGACAACCCGGTGATCGCTTTTCCACAGGGCGGCGAGGGGAGGATCGCCGGGTAGGCTTATGCTATGCGATGCTACTTGGAGGACTTCAATCTACTCTCTTCTACATGCTGCAAGATGGAGGCTGCGAGAAGCGTAGTCTTCAATAGGACTAGCTATCCCCCTCTTATTCTGGCATTCTATAGTTCAGTCCACTGGTATGGCCTCCTTACACATATACCCATGCATATATAGTGTAGCTCCTTGCTTGCGAGTACTTTGGATGAGTACTCACGGTTGCTTTGCTCCCTCTTTTCCCCTATTTTCCTCTTCTTCTCGGATGCCGCAACCACACGTTGGAGCCCAGGAGCCAGACGCCACCGTCAACGACGACTACTACACCGGAGGTGCCTACTACTACGTGCAGGCTGCTGACGACGACCAGGAGTAGTTTAGGAGGATCCCAGGCAGGAGGCCTGCGCCTCTTTCGATCTGTATCCCAGTTTGTGCTAGCCTTCTTAAGGTAAACTTGTTTGACTTATGTCTGTACTCAGATATTGTTGCTTCCGCTGACTCGTCTATGATCGAGCACTTGTATTCGAGCCCTCTAGGCCCCTGGCTTGTAATATGTTGCTTGTATGACTTATTTATGTTTTTAGAGTTGTGTTGTGATATCTTCCCATGGGTCCCTGATCTTGATTGTACACGTTTGCGTGCATGATTAGTGTACGATTGAATCGGGGGCATTACACAAGCCCCATGGGGGTATGTAAAAACCGTAATGCTTTTGTTCCAACGTTACTATTCCTAGCACTGTGTTGAAATTGTGTATCCCTCTCCAACACGGTTCCACCTTTCCGTTCCCGAGGTAGCTCAGCGCTCTACGCCGACAGGACCAAGTCCCTAGGCAGGCGTCAGCCGTTGCTGGTATGCCAGGTCGCGATGTCGTGGTCAAGGCCAGGAGGTGAGCAGCCCGAGGTTTGGTGAGAGCTCCTGAGGCGCGATGCTCATGAGGTTCCCCTTGGCGCACAAGCAGCTGACTAAGGGTCGGAAAGAAAGTGACATTGACAGAGCGAGACTGCAAAGGTCATGAGATTGAGTCCAGGTCCATGTTGACATGCGAGTAACTTATCTTTACTGAACTTGCGGTGATTCCCTTGCGTGGTGCCTATTCGTGCCTTAGTGTTGGCTCCACCGGGTAGGGCTCACGACGGCCATTCCCTTTTATCGCTCGTCTAGGTGCTTTACGTCCTCAGGTCCCGACCCTCGAGCGAGGCTCAGCCATCGCTAGTATGCCAGGTCGTAAAGCCGCGGTCAAGGCCAGGGGGTGAGGGCTGGAGAGCCAGTAGGAGCTCCTGAGGCGCGATGCTCAGGAGCAACCCCCTTTAACGTGCAAGCGACTTGCGTGAGAAGGAGGAGAATATGACCCTGAGCGGCGCTTGCTGCATATCCCTTCATCTTTCCATGAGAAGATGAAGGTACTGAGGACCTGGCAAGGTGGCATACGCGAGGCGGGTTGCAAGCCAGAGCTCGGTCTCTCAGATTTGGCAGCATTGCTGGGACGGACCCGAGCAAAAGCGCCATGCCGGCATGTTTAGCCCCCATTGCAGGATGAGCAAAAGGCGAGTCAGCAATGCAAAGAGGCCGCGATAGGTATAGGACTTGAAGCAAGCGGTGATAATCATAAAGCAACTAATGGGAGACGGTTAGCCAACTCTGATAAATGCAAGAAGGATACATGCCACAGGGACGAACCCACACGGCTTGGGAATATTGCCGCCCGAGGGGCGCCCCTAACTGAACGAACTAAAAGATGTCACCTAGCACCGTTGTTGAAGAGGTGTTAGAGAAGCAGAAGGCATGCATCGTAGAAGTCGCTTCTCACGAGCCGCCCTGGCCCTGAACCTCGGGAGGCTTTGGAGGCCCAGGGGGCTCATGAGGATCTGTTGCCATCTCTGCCTGGAGCGCCTGGCGCCTGGCCTCCTGAGTGGCCAGGATGCCCCGCATGTGGTGCTGGGATGCAGCAGCCGCATTCAGCAAACCAAAGGGCATGCAGACGTTGTTGTGAGCGGGGCCCTTGCATCAGCCAACATGGGACGGCCAGAAGATCTCCTGAGACGCGGCTGTGTTGAGCCCCAGGATGTCTGTCAGCGTTCTAGGAACAGGGGTCCCCAGACTTGCCTGCCAGCGGCCCGCGGCGTGGCTCCGCTAGTGGCCCAGTACGACCCGTCTTCATCAACCAAACACTCAAGACCCTCGCAAGGGGCCAAGCATCGCTAGACGGGCGACACGAGGCCTCCTCAGGGGCGGCCTCACCAGGCAGGCTCACGAGGAGGCAGAGAGATCAAGGCAAGGGGTACCTCGCGAAGTTCCCGTGACGCAAGCCATGACGACCAAGGCCAGGAGGGCACCAGCCTGCGCAGTGTCCTTGTTTCCTCTTTGGTGCCAAGGGGGCAAGCGCAGGCGCGGAGTACCGAGGCATCAGGCAAAGGTTTCCATATCGGTGCAACAAGACCAAGACCAGCAGGACAGCAGGACGGAGGTCATTGTGGAGCCCAAGACGGCGTCATCACTAGAGCCTTTGACATGTGAAGACCACCTTTAGTCAAGATAGCTTGTACTAGTTGTCCCCTTTCAAAATGGCCGTTGTTGGATCCCTTCCCGCTCAATATTTGTAGGACCAGGGCCTCTATAAATAGGACTAGCCACCACAAAGAGAGGGAGACTGGTTCCTCCCCAAGAACACAACTTGCCAAGCACAAGAACACCTCGCCTTACGAGGCTGTTCTTCCCCTTGTACTGTTCATCATCAGCCCAAGAGGCAATCCACAACACCACACTAGAGTAGGGTATTACACCACAATGGTGGGACGAACTAGTATAAATCTTGTGTCTCCTGTGTTGTGAGATCGTTTAGATAAGCTTACGGATCGCGGTGAGACCGAGAGCGAGATTCGGTAGGGGGAAATCCTCGTGCGCACCCCAGTGTTCGAACCTTAAGGGTTTTGCCGGAACCCGATATATGACATTTGGTGCGCCAGGTAGGGGTGCGCCGGAACTCTCCCTTCCGCCGACCCGCGCTCCGCTGACGCCGCGCCTCGCCCCCATGGCAAACATCACGCTCCCGGCTCTGGCAACCGGCGCCAGTGCTGGGGCCAGGGGGCTCCAAGCCTTGGCCCCCGCCTTGCGGCAGGTGCAGTGGTCGCACAAGTTCAAGCCGGAGATGCATCCGCATTAAGACGACGCGACGGACCCGACAGTTTTCCTACCGGCGTATGAAGAGGCCATCCTCGAGGCCGGGGGCGATGACAAGATCATGGCCAACTAGTTTCCCATGGCCCTTGCTGGGGTCCCGCGCGCATGGTTGCTCAACTTGCCGGCTTCTTCCGTGGCCTCCTGGGAGGAGCTGCGCGACCTCTTCCTCACCCACTTCGCGGCGCCGGCACCCTGGTCGTCGCAGCTCTCCTGGGCGGCTCGCAGGAGCCACCCTCGGATCTCCATGCCAAGCCGTTCTTTCGCCAGATCGGCGCCGCCCTCACGCGGCAAGGAGCTCCTCCGGGTTGGGTGGCGCCCAAGGCCGACCTGACCTTCAACTCAGAAGATCACCCCGTCAGTACCGTCTGCTTGGGCGCGCTCCCAATGCTCTGCACGCCCACCATCTGCCAGGTGGCCATCACCAAGACCCTCATCGACAGCGGTGCTGGCCTCAACATGCTCTCGGTGGAGGCCTTCAGCCTCCTCCACGTACCGCTGGAGCGGCTCCAACCCAGCAGGCCCTTTTCGGGCGTCGGGGGCGGTTCCTCCAGTTCACTGGGGCAGATCCGCCTTCTTGTGACCTTCGGCACCCACGGCAACTACCGCATGGAGCTGGTCAACTTCGACGTTACTTACATCGGCCTCCCGTACAACGCCATCCTCGGATACCCTGCCGTGGCTCAGTTCATGGCAGCAACCCATCCGGCTTACAACCTCATGAAGATGCCCAGGAGCGGCGGCCTCCTCACCGTAGATGGAGATACCAAGGAGGCTCTACTGGTGCTCAAGCTGGCGCTCAAGGCCGCCACAATGGCGCAGCCTACCTACACGGACGCCTCCAAGGCCAAGGAAGCTGCACCAACCAAAAAGAAGCAGCTGTTCACTCGGGATAAGGCAGAGACCAAGCAGGTGCCAGTTGAGGAAGACGGGTCCTCGGGAGGCACCTTCACCATAGGTGCCAACCTCGACCCTGACCAAGAGGAGGTGCTGGTGAAATTCTTGTGCACGGACAAGGAGGTGTTCGCATGGGAACCCAAGCAGCTGGTGGGGGTCCCAAGGGAGGTGATCGAGCATCACCTGAACATGTGCCCCAATGCGTGCCCTGTGAAGCAGAAGGCGAGGCGGCAGTCCACGAAGAAGCAGGCCTTCACCATCCAAGAAACCCGCAAGCTAGAAGCAGCAGGAGTTATTCATGAGGTTCGTTACCCTGAATGGCTGGCAAACCCTGTTGTCGTGCCGAAAAAGGGGGGAAAGGAGCGCATGTGCGTCGACTTCACCAACCTCAACAAGGCCTGCCCACAAGATCCGTTCCCACTTCCCCGCATCGACCAGATCGTCGACTCCACCGTCGAGTGCGACCTGCTTTGTTTCCTGGATGCGTTTTCAGGTTATCACCAGATCAAGATGGCTGTGGAAGACGTAGAGAAGACAACCTTCCTGACCCCGTGTGGGGTATACTACTACACTTGCATGCCGTTCAGGTTGCGCAACGCGTGCATGACCTCCCAACGGCTGATGCACATCGCCTTGGGCCGGCAGCTCGGGAAGAACGCCGAGGCTTACGTTGAAGACATTATGGTGAAGTCTCGGGAGGCAAGGACCTTAATCCAGGACTTAGAGGAGACCTTCGCGAGCCTCTGCCAGGTGGACCTGTGTCTCAACCCGGAGAAGTGCATGTTCGGCGTCCCTTCAGGCAAGCTGCTGGGCTTTCTCGTGTCCCACAGGGGGATCAAAGCCAACCCGGAGAAGGTCAAGGCAATCAAAGACATGACTCCACCTCAGACCCTCGGAGAAATGCAGAAGCTCACTGGTTGCGTGACCGCGTTGGGACGCTTCATCTCCAAGTTGGGGGAGCGAGCCCTACCATTCTTCAAGCTGATGAAGAAAAAGGGCCCATTTGAGTGGACACAGGAGGCCGACCAAGCGTTTCAAGACCTCAAGAGATACCTGACCAGCCCTCCTATGATGGTGGCGCCACGCCCCCTCGAACCCCTGGTGATCTACCTTGCTGTCACACCCTACTCCGCTAGCGCAGCCCTGGTAGCGGTTCCGGAGGAGCGCCAAGCTCAGGCCGCGTCCCGCCCAGCTACTGCCTCAGCCGGGGTGACACAAAACTAGGAAGGCCTCACGAGGACCATGACAACTATGGCAGAGGACCAAGCTCAGCAGGAAAACGCCCCCAAGGCTAAAGAGGCCGCACCAAGCAACTAGGCGCTGGGGGCTCCATTGTCTCAGGAGGCGCCTCAACCTCCGTAAAATCCAGGCCACGCCAGCGCACCCACCCTCGTCGAGCACCCAGTATATTTCGTCGGCACGGTGTTGCGGGATGCAAGGTCACGGTACCCCATGCCCCAGAAGCTCTTACTCGCGCTCTTGGTGGCCTCGCGCAAGCTGCACCACTACTTTCAAGGTCATCCTATCAAGGTCGTCTCGGCCTACCCATTGGAAAGGGTACTCAGGAGCCCCAACTCCGCTGGAAGAGTCGCCGAGTGGAACATCGAGCTGCAGGCGTTTCAGTTGGAGTTCAGCACAACCAGGGTCATCAAGGGGGGCTCCCTTGCTGATTTCGTGGCTGAATGGACGGACGCACCAGGGCTCAAACTGGGCGAGGACCGCTCTCTCTCCCCAGGAAGTGAGGCACCAGATGGCTGGGTCATGTATTTCGACGGTGCCTTCTCGCGATAGGGCGCGGGGCTGGCGCATGATATGTCTCCAACGTATCTATAATTTTTGATTGTTCCATGCTATTATATTACCCGTTTTGGATGTTTATGGGCTTTACTTTACACTTTTATATCATTTTTGGGACTAACCTACTAACTGAAGGCCCAACCCGTATTGCTGTTTTTTGCCTATTTCAGTGTTTCGAAGAAAAGGAATATCAAACGAAGTCCAAACGGAATGAAACCTTCGGGAGCAATCTTTTTGGAACAAACGTGATCCAGAGGACTTGGAGTGCAAGTCAAGAAGCAATCGAGGAAGCCACGAGGGTGGAGGGCGCCCCCCCTACTAGGCGCGCCCCCTATCTCGTGGGCCCCTCGGGCGTCCACCGACGTACTTCTTCCTCCGATATATACCCATAAACATCAGGGGAGCCCACCAAAACCTAATTCCACCACCACAACCTTCTGTATCCGCGAGATCCCATCTTGGAGCCTTCGCCGGTGCTTCGCCAGAGGGGGAATCGACCATGGAGGGCTTCTACATCAACACCATAGCCACTCTGATGAGTTGTGAGTAGTTTACCACAGACCTTCGGGTCCATAGTTATTATCTAGATGGCTTCTTCTCTCTCTTTGGATCTCAATACCATGTGCTCCTTGATCTTCTTGGAGACTTATTCGATGTAACTCTTTTTGCGGTGTGTTTGTTGAGATCCGATGAATTGTGGGTTTATGATCAAGTTTATCTATGAGAAATATTTGAATCTCCCCTGAATTCTTTTATGTGTGATTAAGTTATCTTTGCAAGTCTCTTCGAATTATCAGTTTGGTTTGGCCTACTAGATTGATCTTTCTTGCAATGGAAGAAGTGCTTAGCTTTGGGTTCAATCTTGCGGTGTCCTTTCCCAGTGACAGTAGGGGCAACAAGGCACGTATTGTATTGTTTCCATCGAGGATAAAAATATGGGGTTTATATCATATTGCATGAGTTTATCCCTCTACATCATGTCATCTTTCTTAATGCGTTACTTTGTTCTTCATGAACTTAATACTCTAGATGCAGGCAGGAGTCGGTCGATGTGTGGAGTAATAGTAGTAGATACAGGCAGGAGTCGGTCTACTTGACACGGACGTGATGCCTATATACATGATCATGCCTAGATAATCTCATAACTATGCGCTTTTCTATCAATTGCTCGATAGTAATTTGTTCATCCACCGTAATACTTATGCTATCTTGAGAGAAGCCACTAGTGAAACCTATGGCCCCCGGGTCTATCTCTTATCATATAAGCTTTCAATCTACTTTTATTTGCATCTTTACTTTTCCTATCTATATTATAAAATACCAAAAAAATATTTATCTTATCATACTATCTCTATCAGATCTCACTTCTGCAAGTGGCCGTGAAGGGATTGACAACCCCTTTATTGCGTTGGTTGCGAGTTCTTGTTTGTTTGTGTAGGTGCGTGGGACTTTTGAGGAGCCTCCTACTAGATTGATACCTTAGTTCTCAAAAATAGAGGGAAATACTTACGCTACTATTGCTGCATCACCCTTTCCTCTTCAAGGAAAACCAACGCAAGCTCAAGACGTAGCAGCGCAGTGCTGATATCACCCACTCAGGACAAACTCTACTACGCCATACAACTCTGTTTCCAGCAGGGCGAGAAGGTCTCCAACAACATAGCAGAATACGAGGGCCTCGTAGCAGGCCTGAAAGCTGCAGGAGCACTAGGAGTGAAGCGCCTCATCATCAAGGGAGATTCACAACTCCTTGTCAACTTCTCCAACAAGTTGTACGAGTCGAAGGACGAGCACATGGAAGCATATCTCACAGAGGTACGGAAGATGGAGAAGCAGTTCTGGGGGCTGGAATTGCAGCATGTGCCCTGTGGCACCATCCAAGAGGCCGATGACATCGTCAGGAGGGCGTCCAGGCGGCTGCCTCAGGAGACCGGCGTTTTCGAGGAACGACTCTTCAAGCCATCAGCAGCACCCACACTTTCAAGAATGGCATAGCCTCGAGAAGAATTCCCTCAACCGCCTGCCACAGGAGCCCCGGCCTGTGGCCCGACCTCGGGAGCGCACCTACTCCTGGCGCTGGAGCCTCAGGAGGGATGCTGGACCGAGAAATTCAAGGAATACCTGGTGTAAGGGACGTTGCCAGAGAAGGAGGAGGATGCAGAGCGCGTGGCCCGGCAGGCCACGACCTACTGCATAAAAGACGGTGAGTTATACCGGAAGCGGCCGAATGACGTTTCTCTGCGTTGCATCTCCAGGGAAGAGGGGAAAGAGCTGCTGGCCGACATACACGGCGGAGACTGCGGACACCACTCGTCATCACGGACCCTTGTCGGCAAGGCATTTCATAGTGGGTTCTACTGGCCTACGGGACTTAACGACGCAATCGAGCTGGTGAAGTCCTGCGAGGCCTGCCAATTCCACGCCAAGCAGATCCATCAGCCAGCGCAGGGCCTGTAGACCATCCCGCTCTCGTGGCCGTTCACGGTCTGGGGGCTGGATATCTTGGGCCCATTCCCGCGAGCGCCTGGGGCCTACCGCTACCTCTACGTCGCCATCGACAAGTTCACCAAGCGGGCGGAAGTGGAAGTTGTTCGCACCATCCGAGCCGGGTCCGTGGTCAAGTTCATCAAGGGCCTCATGAGCCGGTTCGAGGTCCCTAGTCGCATCATCACAGACAATGGTTCGCAGTTCACCAGCAATCTCTTCAAAACGTATTGTGCTAACCTTGGGACGCAGATCTGCCACGCTTCGGTGGCGCATCCCCGGAGCAACGGCCGGGCCGAATGCGCCAATGCAGAGGTCCTAAGGGGCCTCAAGGCTAGGACCTTCAAGAAGAAGCTGGAGGCCTGCGGCAGGGGCTGGCACGACGAGCTCCAGTTCATGTTGTGGTCCATCCGCACCACCGCCACCAAGCCAACGGGCGACACTTCGTTCTTCCTCGTCTACGGAGGAGAAGTGGTTCTCCCTCATGAGGTCAGGCACCACTCCACGTGGGTCCTGGTGTTTGATGAGGTGTAGCAAGACGCCATGCGGGGGATGGACCTCGTGCTGGGGGAGGAACACCGCCGTGAAGCCATGCTACGGGTGGCAAGATACCAGCAGGCGCTGCGGCAGTACCACAGGCGCAGCATCCGTCCCAGGATACTTGAGGTAGGTGAGCTCGTACTAAGGCGGGTGCTCTCCAGAGAAGGGCTGCACAAGCTTTCACCCATGTGGGAGGGCCCGTTCAAGGTCGTCCATGTCTCCAGGCCTAGTGTCGCACGCCTAGAGACTCAAGATGGGGTTTCCATCCCAAACGCCTGGAACATCCAGTGCCTCTGGAAGTTTACCCCTGAAGAAAGGCTCGGTGCCTGTGAAGCTCGCCGCCTGAAGAAAGGCCCGGTGCTTGTGAAGCTCGCCGCCCAAAGAAAGGCTCGGTGCCTGTGAAGAAGGCCCAGTGCCTGTGAAGGTCGCCGCCCGTGACACTCTCATGTAATAATGAGTGGGGCTGTACATGCCCCGGAGTCTCAGGAGTGCCGCCCTTGGGCCTCGGGGGCTCCCTCCCACGCCCAATGGAAGAACTTAGTTCCGCGCTGGTGAGAAGACATCGAAGACTAGACTAGGTGGTGGACGCGGCTTTTCATTTGCTTTCTACAGTTGGCTCGCTCTTCCTTGTTTGAGTCTTGATTAAAGTTGCTTCTGGAGTTCCTTGCCGGTTTTGTTCCTTGGATTTTTGCCTCCGTTTTCTTTCTTCAGCTCTCTGTCTGACTTGCTCTCTCTCGCAAGCCTTGCGCGGGGGCTGCGCTGGTGCCCTTGTGAGCCCCTTTTCTCTTATATCTTTTGCAAGGCTCTCTTGTTCGAATTCACAGCGGGAGCATCCCTCCCAGTCTGTGCCCCTCGTGTACCATGACACGAAGGGCCGGGCCGCGGCCGGAGGCCCTAGCAGCCAGGGTTTAGAAAATATCAGGCTCTCAACGAGTTTCCTTTGCAGCTCTTAGGACGCTTGGTAAAACCTGAAGTGGGCACCTCGCGAGGCGGGGACTACTTCAAACGTACTAAGCTAAGTTGTTCCTACACGCCAACGGACAACAATGACGCCATGACATAGCGTAGGAACAATAAATGCAGCAAGTTAACTAGGAAATCATAGTTTGTTGCTCACCCCCACGGGGCCCCATACTTGTCTCTCTTAATGCAGGAAGGAAGGAAACCAAAAGAAAATGGCACGCGCCTTGCAGCAGTTCGCGAGGAGGGATCTACGGCAACCTCCTGAGCTCAGCCAGACCCCACCTTGCGCTTCACCGAAGCGCGGCGACAGGACGCCCCACTGTCGTCCTCAAGGTGGACACGGCGGCGTGGCGGTTGGTCGTAGCCGCCGCTGGAGGAGCCATCGCCGAAGGAGGAGCCACCGTAGCTTGACGAGCCGTGGTCGCCTCCGGGAGCGGGATGACCTTCACCCTCGTCACAACCATTACCGAGCCCGAGCACCTCGTCGCCGTCGCTGTCTTTGGGGCAGTACCCGACGCGGCGGCCATCCCCTCCAAACACCCTCACGTAGAGGGTCGCATCGCCATCATACCTGAAGTGGATCGTGCATGGCCTGCCCAGGCCACGCGCATGGGCGAACGTCTGCCAGCCTCGAGCCAAGGCTGCGTTGCCGGCAATGGAGACCTCCACCGCGACCCAGGAGGCTCTACTGCAGCAGTCGTCTGCCTGCAACTAGAGCCCGCCTGGGCCAGTGGTCGGCAGCTCGCCGGCGAAGAAGCATGGGAGCTGAAGCCAGTTGTCGGCCGAGTCTTCCGACCACACGACAAACTCTGGCAGCACCTCCAACGAGTGGAAGCGCGGCCGGGGAGGCCGCGCGGCCGCAGCGCACCTTCCCCCACCGACCGGGCTGCCTCGACATGGGCGGCCACCACCATGTAAAGGGCCACCGCCATGACCGCGGGAAGCCACGGCGGGGGTCGCGGGGTGCTTGCGGGGGCGACCCTGCCCGCGCTTGGTTGGAGGAGAGCCAGGCCCTTCCAGGCGAGCCTTACCCTTCTCCGCGGCCAAAAGCCTCTTCGTAGGCGCCATGGGGACACTGCAAACAACGGAGCAAGGGAGGAGAAGCAAGCGGAATGGGAAGAGATGGGCGACGGGGGCTTTCGCCCCTCCTCCTTTATAGCCCAAAGGAGGCCAACCGTCGACCTCCACGTTCGCAGGTAATGATGACCCTTTTTGCATGCCACAAGGACTCGTCAAGTCATGTAGTTGCCGAGGCAACATGGGGAAGCCGAGTTGCCCATGTCCAATCAGTCGCCACGCGTCGGCCAAGGCTGCAGGCTGTTGGGGCCCGCGGTGCTCCGCACTTGCCATTTGGCTTCGCTGCTAAGCCAAGCCCGAGTGCACCTTTGTCCCGGGGGCTACTGTCGGCGTTCTGGGAACGGGGGTCCCCAGACTTGCCTGCCTGGGGCCCGCAGCGTGGCTCTGCCAGTGGCCCAGTACGGCCCGTGTTCATCAACCAAACACTCAAGACCCTCGCGAGGGGCCAAGCCTCGCGGGGCGGGCGACACGAGGCCTCCTCAAGGGCGGCCTCACCAGGCAGGCTCACGAGGAGGCGGAGAGATCAAGGCAAGGTGTACCTCGCGAGGCTCCCGTGACGCAAGCCATGATGACCAAGGCCAGGCGGGTGCTAGGAGGGTGCCTCCCGCGCAGTGTCCTCGTTTCCTCTTTGGTGCCAAGGGGGCAAGCGCAGGCGCGGAGTACTGAGGCATTAGGCAAAGGTTTCCATATCGGTGCAACAAGACCAAGACCAGCAGGACGGCAGGACATAGGTCATTGTGGACCCCAAGATGGCGTCATCACGAGAGCCTTTGACAGGCAAAGACCACCTTTAATCACGATAGCTTGTACTAGCTGTTCCCTTTCAAAATGAGCGTTGTTGGATCCCTTCCCGCTCAATATTTGGGAAGAGGACCAGGGCCTCTATAAATAGGACTAGCCACCACAAAGAGAGGGAGACCGGTTCCTCCCCAAGAACACCACTCGCCAAGCACAAGAACACCTCGCCTCAGGAGGTTGTTCTTCCCCTTGTACTGTTCATCATCAGCCCAAGAGCCAATCGACCAACACCACACTAGAGTAAGGTATTACACCACAACGGTGGCCCGAACTAGTATAATTCATGTGTCTCTTGTGTTGTGAGATCGTTTAGATAATCTTAGGGATCGCGGCGAGGCTGAGAGTGAGATTCGGTAGGGGGAAATCTTCGTGCGCACCCCACTATTCGAACCTTAAGGATTTTGCCGGAACCTGATATCGGACAATGTCGACGCACATGCGCTGCTCCTCGTCCTTGCCTGGGCGAGGAGCCGCGCCTGGCGGTGGGCGGCGATCGCCACGCATGACCCTTGCCTCCTGAATCTCCTTGGTTGCCTTATCGACGAACTCCTGAGTGCCAGGCGCCTCGCGCTAAGCGCTTTCTCCGCAGAATCTTGACTCCACATGGTGCCCGAGCACCTCCCTCGTGACATGCAATGAAAGTTGCCGATATGGTGCGATAATTATTGAACTTACTTCTGGAGCATTGCCGTCATGTCCGCGTAGTCCTAGGGATCTTTACGTCTCGAGTCTAAGACAGTTACTACTCCCACGTCAAGCTTAATCTCTAGCAGAATAAAGTGGAACCTGCGAGTGCATAACTCATCAACTACATTACTATAACCTCGAGTAAGGAAAACCAAATATGCACAAGACATTAACGCTCATTTGAAGTTGTAAGGAAAGAGCATTTTCCATTTGTTTTGATGTCGAAGGAACGATTTTAGCAAGTTGTCCCTAGTATCTTTGACTCTGCTTTGAACCGACCATTCATTTACGGTATTTGGGCTAATGAACCCAAGGTCATAGATTTATCTTTTTTTGCATTCGACGATCTTCAATCTGCATAATATAGTGAGGATAATTATATATACATGCAATGAACGAGCTGAGCTATAGAGACTTAACTACAGAAGTAATACTTACACACAGTAGCAAGTCATGAGTTGTTTGTCGAGGGTGTCTTTATTGAATAACTGAAATAACTCCATAAATTCAATAGGCTGCACCTCAACTCCAATGAGGTCATGCTCATCTTTAATTCTCAGTAATAGACTGACGGTCCTAGACTTCCTGTAGGTATCCATGTACCATTCATGCAATCTTTGCATCATCGTTGTTAGAGGAGGATGATCAAGTGTGACGAGAGGTTTCCCGTGCTCGTATTTGAAGATCTCTACTACCTCTAACATTTCAAACTCTACATCATCGCCCAGGTAATCACTAAGATTGGTACCGGGCAGTAGTCCCGGATGATTAGGGACGATATCACTAGACACCTTGAGCGGGGGGCACGATTGCTTCTCCTGTTCGCCGAGCTGGGGAATTATTTTCCCACTTTTCATTTTGCTTCTAGTCTTGCAGCACTAGAAGTACTTCCTGACCGCCGCGCTTCATCATATGTCCTTTCAATACAACGTCATAGTTCGATTGCGGCGGAGGCGGTGGTGGTCGCTTCAGGGCATCCAGAGTGCGCTTCGCTTTCACCGGATCAACCGTTTCCTTTGGAGCTGGAGGTTTCGTCCGTTCAAAATAGGCCTACACTTCGGCTGTCATGATTTCCTTGTCAGTCCTCTCATATGGTAACTTTGGAAGAGGCTTCAGGCTTGGACCAAATCTGTATTTCTTCCCGCCTCTTGTACTGCTAGCCACCGGAGCGGCGACATCTCTCTTCCTCTGTTGCTGACACAGAAGAGTCCGCTGACACGCCAGAAGAGGCGGAGTGCCCTCATGCACTGGAGGAGCAGGAGGAGGAGGCGAAGTGTTGTCACGTGCTGGAGGAGGCGAAGGAGGAGGCGAAGTGCCCTGACTCGCCGAATGAGGAGGAGGAGGCAGAGTGCCCTCACGCGCCGGAGGAGGAGGAGGAGGCGTCGAATTTGGAAGCTTGATGTACTCCTTTCTCCATAGGCAGGTATCCTTAAAGCATTTTCCAGACGACTCTCCCCTTCACCTATAGGGAAGTCAAGCTCTAGCTCCACAAATCCCTCCATTATTTCACCCACCGTCACAAAAGCATAGCCATGTTGAATTGGATGGCAATGAAAAGTTCCCTCGGCTCGAGGAGGTATAACAGAGCCGACGGCCGCCTTCAAGGTCAGGTTCTGGCATTTCATCATTAGCTCGCAATGTTCAGCCTCCATGATACTATCCACGGGGTAGTGAGGATCCATGAAATCAGGTTGAAGAAGCTCGGTGGAAGCCACATTGCTTCTCCACTAAGATGGTGGGGTAGCTTCTAGGGTAGCGTCAAAGCAAGGATCTTCGTGCCACTGAGATGGTTGGCCTATAGCTCGCTGGCTCTCAAGTTCCTCTAGTTTTGCTAATCTTGCACTGAGCCTCTGCATTTCAGTTGCTTCCACTTTTCTCTTTCTCTCTCGGCTTCTATAACCACCGCTGTCGGGAAACCCATGCACCCACGGAACGGAGCCTGGTGTGCCTCGTGTTCGTCTAGGGTGCTCAGGATTCCCGAGGGCCTCTGTCAGCTCGTCCTTCTCTCTGTCGGGAATTAACGTCCCTTCCTGCGCTGCCTTGATTTCCATCTGAAGCTTCTGGATGGGTATTGCAAGTTGCTCGTCCGTCCAAACACACTCCCTTGTTTCTATGTCCAAAGTTCCCCCAACCCTGAAGAACCAAGTCCTTGAACAATCTGGCCAGTGCAATGTCACTGGTTGGACCCCTTTAGCAAGCAGGTCTTGCTCAGCTTTGTCCCACAACGGCCGGGCTTTGTAGTAGCCACCTGACCCCGTGTGATGGTGATACTTCTTCTTTGCAGCATTTAGCTTGTTTTTCAATGACCTTTTCTTACCCTTCTCCAATTTCTTGCAGGCCACAAATGCGGGCCAGTGATCTCTTATCTTCTCATATCGACCGATGAATTCTGGAGTCTCCTCTTTCTCGACAAACTTTGTGTTCAACTCTTTCTCGACAAATGCGGACATGATAGTTCTGCCATCTTCTTCATAGCAGACGGCTTGACCTTTCGCTCTATAACTAGGTTATTCAGCTCCTCCTCTCGCGGTAGGCTGAAATTTGTCATCAGCGAGGTGCAAAGATCCTCTTTCATTCTATCCTAGACATAAGAAACTTCAGGGTCCTTATTCTTATTCCATTGCTGGATGCTGATCGGGATGCTGTCCCTAACAACAACTCCGCACTGATGTACAAATGCGTCCTAGGTCCACTTGGGAGCAATAGGTTGGCCATCTTTCGTGATTTTTGTGATCGTGAACCTTTCATCCTGGCTCAACCTTTTCTTTGGGCCTCGTCTCCTTACGAAAGTTTGGCTCAATCCGAAGGGCTAAAAAAATAAAGAAGCATTAATATATGTACATACCAAAACATTTAATTCATCAAGTCGGCACATGCTTAATTAATATATATATATATACCTTGCCGGACTTTGCAACAGCCCCCTCCTCCGTTCGGTCACCGGAGTCGTCATCATGATCTCCTTCCTCTGCCATTCGGTTGCCGGAACCCTCAAGATCTCCTTCCTCCTCCATTGTTGGGTTACCAGAGCAGTCATCCTCTCCTTCCGAACCATCAGTGTCATTGAGAAACAGCAAGGGATCACCTCCGGCAAGGATTATATCCCCCTCCTCCGTTCTTGTTCTAAGTCTCTCCCCATAGTTTCTGCAAATATTACAACATGCCAATATACAAACATGAGAGATGGATTAGTGGAAAACATAGACCTAGCTAATCACAACAAGGAATCATATACATATATGAGCAATGGATTAGTTGCATACTACCACTCTCATGCATGTCTGGCGTCCCCCCTCATGTCGAAGTTATCGGGGTTATACTTTCAAGAGAGGACACTTTGCAAAAAATAATCGCTATGCAGGGGATCAAACTATCCATGAATTCTACCACATTGACCTATGCCGACAACGATAGATCAACAACGACGCTCTTTCTTCTATGGTTTGGGTGGCCTCGATAGTTGGTCGGGCGAGTGGACCGCCTCTCTCTCATGCATGTCTGACGTCCCCCTCGTGTTGAAGTTATCGGGGAGGGGTAGATCGACAACGACGCTCTTTATTCTAGGGTTTGGGTGGCCTTGATATTTGGTCGAGCGAGTGGATTGCCTTTCTCTCATGCATTTCCGACGCCCCCTCATGTTGAAGTTATCATGGAGGGGGTAGATCGACAACGACGCTCATTCTTCTAGCATTTGGGTGGCCTCGATAGTTGGTCGGGCGAGCGGACCGCCTCTCTCTGATGCATGTCCGATGTCCCCCTCATGTTGAAGTTATCGGGGAGGGGTAGATCGACAGTGACACTCTTTCTTCTAGGGTTTGGGTGGCCTCGATAGTTGGTCGGGCGAGCGGACCGCCTCTCTCTCATGCATGTCTGACGTCCCCCCATGTCAAATTTATCAGGGAGGGGGTAAATTTTAAATTAGTGTGTATTTTAATTAACTCATTTTGAATATATGAACATTTTAACTTAGTAACTTTGTAAATTTTAACTAATTTCTATGAACTAAAAAATATATTATATGAACAAAAAAACCAATGGGAATATGTTCACATGAGCTAAAGATCGGCGGGCTCGGCGTCGGGGTAGGGAGCGGCGGCCAGCGTCGGGGGTCGGCGTTGGGGAAGGGAGCAACGACCGGCGTCGTAGGCACGGCATCGCGACAAGGACGACGTCAGGGGCAGCGACGAGGAGCTATAGAAAACAAATTGACCAAGTTACTACAGAAAAATCATCATCATCATCTATCATCACAATCAAAGAACTCTATATATCATCATCATGTAAAAATCATCATCATCATATCATCTAAAGAAAAATTCTAAAGAAAAAAATAATCTATATATCACCATAATGATCATATTATCTATATATACTACATAAAAAATTATCTAACAAAATTACAACAGAAAAATTAATTGTCGAACAGAGC
>NC_041389.1:433881881-433957592 GCF_002162155.2 Triticum dicoccoides | reverse complement strand
TGAAAATCATCCATATATCATCATCATCATATCATCTATATATACTACAGAGAAACATCATCATATCATCTCTATATCATCATCATCATATCATATCATCATCAAAGAACTATATATATATATATATACATACATACATACATACATATCATCTATATGAGTAGGGCGACGAACTCACTGGGGGCAGCAACGAGGAGGCAGGGCACGGCGACGGCGACATCGGGGCAGGGGAGCGCGACGACGGCGACGAGGCAAGGGCACGCGGCATCGGCGATGAGTAGGCAGGGCGTGGCGATGTGAGAGGGGACGGCGTCGGGGCAGGGAGCGGCGGACGGCATCGGGGCAGGGATGGCGACGACGACGGTGACAAGGAGCGGGCGGAGCAGCCTGCCGGCGTCGGGGCGCACGCGCGTCGGCGTCAGGGTAGAATGTGGGAAATTGGGAAAAAATCCTAAGTGTTGGCTTATATGGCCCACCCTTTAGTCTCGGTTTGTGGCACCAACTGGGACCAATGCCCACCTTTCGTCCCGGTTCATGCCACCAACCGGGACCAAAGGTGTATTTCCAGCAACCCAAAGGGCGGGAAGCAGAGACCTTTAGTCCCGGTTGGTGGCTCAAGCCAGGACTATGGGGGGGCATTGGTACCGGTTGGTGGCTCGAACCAGGACCAAAATCACCCTTTCATCCCAGTTCGAGCCACCAACCGGGACCAATAGACTAGCACAGCGGTGTGGTGGGAGTTTATTCCCACCTCGCTAGTTGAAAGAGCGCAGCACCTGTTTATAAGGTGCATTGCGAGTGAGCTATCGAGCTCCTCTCCAATGCAAGCAGTACTTGCCTACCCTCGTGACTGCCATGTTGGGCCTATTAGGCCCGCGGGCCTGCATCCTTTCCCATGTACAGATGGGTTTCTAGTCATATGCGAGTCATGGTGGCCTAGTAGGTGACATTTTTTTGTCATTTTAGTTTCCTAGTACGTGGGCATTTTTCTGTTATTTTAGTTTTCTATTAAAGATTTTATTTTAGTTCATTCTTTTAAGTTAATGTTTTAGTTGATTCTTTTTAGTTAATGTTTTAGTTGATTCTTTTTAGTTCATTCTTTTTAGTTAATATTTTAGTTGATTCTTTTATAGTTCATTCTTTTTAACAAATAAATACTTTCATAATTTTAGTTAATATTATTTTGATTCTTTTTAGTTAATGTTTTAGTTGATTCTTTTTGCTATTGAAGAATATTATTTTCATTCTTTTTAGTTGATTCTTTTTGCTATGAAGAATATTATATTTAATTGATTGTTTTTAGTTCATTCTTTTTGCTAAATAACCCTGAAATTGAAAAGCACTACAAATGAACTCTGAAAATGTTGAAAGTTGGCATGGTATCACCATTTCACCCACATAGCATGCGCTAATAAGTTGAGAGGGTTACGGCAAAAGCTGGATGCACTTGTGTACAAAATGGACAATCTGTTTCGAATTATCAGGGTTTCGGACAAAAACTCATCTGTTACAAAGGGATTTCATTTTTTAACTTATTTGAACTCCAGACTTTTTGTGTGTTCAAAATGCACCATTCGAAGCCACATCATCAATTTTCAACCCTTTATGACTTCATTTGGTATTTTTCATGCATATAATGATTTTTGGCTAAATGACCCTGAAATTGGAAAGCACCACAAATGAACTCTGAAAAGGTTGAAAGTTGGCATGGTATCATCATTTCACCCACATAGCATCTGCTAAAAAGTTGAGAGGGTTACGGCAAAAAATGGATGCACTTCGTGTACAAAATGGACAATCTCTTTCAAAGTATCAGGGTTTTGGACGAAAACTCATCTGTTACAAAGGGATTTCATTTTTTTGAACTTATTTGAACTCCAGACTTTTTGTTTGTTCAAAATGCACCATTCAAAGCCACATCATAAATTTTCAACCATTTCTGACTTCATCTGGTATTTTTTCATCCATTTACTGATTTTCTGAGCTAAATGAACCAGAAATTGAAAAGCAGTACAAATGAACTCTGAAAAAGTTGAAAGTTGGCATGTTATCACCATTTCGCCCACATAGCATATGCTAAAAAGTTCAGAGGGTTATGACAAAAACGGGCCGCTCTTTGTATACAAAATGGACAATCTCTTTCGAAGTATATATTAGGGTTTCGGACGAAAACTCATCTGTTACAAAAGGCATTTCATTTTTTCTTCGCGTAATCAGAGCCATCATCGTATCCTCCTTCACTTTTTCTTCGCGTGTGTCCCTTGCTTATTGCGCCGTAACCATGGATAATCTTCATCGTTTAAAAGGGTGCTTAGGTCATCCTTCACTTTGAAGGGACGAATTTCATGAAACTTCTCATAATATTCAGACATGTCTGTCTTGCCCTCCACTCCCATGATGTCTCTTTTTCCTAAAAGAACTATGTGGTGCTTTGACTCATTGTATGACGTAGTCGCTTCCTTATCTTTTCTTTTTCTCGGTTTGATAGACATCTCCTTCACATAGAAAACCTGCGCCACATCATTGGTTAGGACGAATGGTTCGTCTGTGTACCCAAGACTATTCAGATCCACCATTGCCTTTCTGTACTGCGGGTCTACCTGTACCCCGCCTCTTAACAGATTGACCCATTTGCACCGAAACAAAGGGACCTTCAAATCACGTCCATAGTCAAGTTCCTATATGTCCACTATGTAACCATAATATGTGTCCTTTCCCCCGTTGGTTGCTGCATCAAAGCGGACACCACTATTTTGGTTGGTGCTCTTTTGATCTTGGGTGATCGTGTAAAATTTATTTCCATTTATCTCATACCCTTTGTAAGTCCATACAGTCGAAGATTGTCCCCTCGCCAACGAGTACAACTCATCTCCAACAACGTTGTCACCCACGAGATGTGTTTGCAACCAACTGCCGAAAGCCCTGATATGTTCACATGTAGTCCAGTCGTCACACTGCTTTGGGTGTGTGGACCGCAAAATATTCTTGTGTTCATCGACATATGGGGTCACTAAGTAGAATTCTATAGAACTGTCTAGTGTGCTTGAGCCCAAGAATGCCCGTCCCTACATATTATTGAGTCTGGTCCTAGAGTACCTTTTCCTGTCAGTCTCCCCTCATACCGCGATTGAGGGAGACCAATCTTCTTAAGGTAAGGAATGAAGTCAACACAAAACCCGATCACCTCCTCTGTTTGATGGCCCGTGGAGATGCTTCCTTCTGGCTTAGCACTGTTACGAACATATTTCTTTAAGACTCCCATCCTCTCAAAGGGGAACATATTGTGTAGAAATACAGGGCCCAAAATGGCAATCTTGTCGACTAGATGAACTCGGACATGCGTCATGATATTGAAGAAGGATGGTGGGAACACCAACTCAAAACAGACAAGACATTGCACCAAATGATTCTTTAAGCTTGGTAGGATTTCTGGATCGATTACCTTCTAAGAGATTTCATTGTGCACATAGCTTCACAATGGCTAATCGAACACTTTCCGGTAGAAGCCCCCTCAATGCAACCGGAAGCAGTTGCGTCATAATCACGTGGCAATCATGAGACTTTAGGTTCTGGAACTTTTTCTACGGGATATTTATTATTCCCTTTATATTGGATGAGAAGCCAGACGAGACCTTCATACTGAGCAGGCATTCAATGAAGATTTCCTTCTCTTCTTTGGTAAGAGCATAGCTGGTAGAACCTTCACACTGCTTTGGATGCATGCCGTATTTTTTGTGCACACGTTGCTGGTCCTCCCGTGCCTCCGATGTATCTTTTGTCTTCTCATACACGCCAAAGAAGCCTAGCAGGTTCACACAAAGATTTTTTGTCACGTGCATCACGTCGATTGTGGAGTGGATCTGTAAGTCTTTCCAATAGGGTAGGTCCCAAAATATAGATTTCTTATCCCACATGCTTGCGCGTCCCTCAACATCGTTCAGAACAGATTGTCCGCCAGGACCCTTTCCAAAGATTACTTGTAAATCGTTGACCATAGCAAGTATGTGATCACCAGTACGGAGGGCAGGCTTCTTCCGGTGATCTGCCTCACCTTTGAAATGCTTGCCTTTCTTTCGACATTGATGGTTGGTCGTAAGTAATTGATGATGTCCCATGTACACATTCTTCCTGCATTTCTCCAAATATATACTTCCGGTGTCATCTAAACAATGTGTGGATGTGTGGTATCCCTTGTGTAACTGTCCTGAAAGGTTACTGATAGCAGGCCAATCATTGATGTTTACAAACAACAATGCATGTAGGTCAAATTCTTGTTGTCTGTACTCATCCACACACGTACACCTTTTCCGTTCCATAGTTGTAAAAGTTCTTCAACTAATGGCCTTAGGTACACATCAATGTCGTTGCTGGGTTGCTTAGGACCTTCTATGAGAACTGGCATCATAATGAACTTCCGCTTCATGCACAAGCAAGGAGGAAGGTTATAGATACATAGAGTCATGGGCGAGGTGCTATGATTGCTGCTCTGCTCCCCAAAAGGATTAATGCCATCTGTCCTTAACCCAAACAATACGTTCCTTGCGTCACCTACAAAGTCCGCCCACCTTCTCTCAATTTTTCTCCACTGCGACTGTCAGTGTCAAAACCGGAGGATCTCGGGTAGGGGGTCCTGATCTGTGCGTCTTAGGCCGATGGTAACAGGAAGCAAGGGACACAATGTTTACCCAGGTTCGGGCCCTCTCGATGGAGGTAAAACCCTACTTCTTGCTTGATTAATATTGAAGATATGGGTAGTACAAGAGTAGATCTACCACGAGATCATAGAGGCTAAACCCTAGGAGCTAGCCTATGATGGTATGATTGTAAATGTGATCGGCCTTCTAAGGACCATCCTCTCCGGTTTATATAGACACCGGAGAGGGCTAGGGTTTACACGGAGTCGGTTACAAGGAAAGAAATATAATATCCGGATCGCCAAGCTTGTCTTCCACGCAAAGGAGAGTCCCATCCGGACACATGCCGGAGTCTTGAGTCTTGTATCTTCACGCTTCAATAGTTTGGATGATGTATATAGTTCGGCTGTCCGGATACCCCCTAATCCAGGACTCCCTCAGCGACTCGTCAGTGGGTGCTCTCAACTTCTCGTGTTTCTTACGGTCCCCTTTGTGCCATCACATCAACTTGGCATGCTCTTTGTTTTTGAACATCCATTTCAACCATGGTATTATAGGAGCATACCACATGACCTTGGTAGGAACCCTCTTCCTGGGGCGCTCGCCCTCAACATCATCAGGGTCATCTTGTCTGATCTTATACCGCAGTGCACCGCATATCAGGCATGTGTCCAAATCCTCGTACACACCACGATAGAGGATGTGGTCATTAGGGCATGCATGTATCTTCTGCACCACCAATCCTAGAGGGCAAAGAACCTTCTTTGCTTCGTACGTACTGTCGGGTAACTCGTTATCCTTTGGAAGCTTTTTCTTCATTATTTTCAGTAGCTTCCCAAATCCTTGTCAGATACACCATTGTCTGCCTTCCATTGCAGCAATTTCAGAGTGGTACCGAGCTTTGTGTTGTCATCTTCGCAGTTTGGGTACAACCCTTTTTTGTGATCCTCTAACATGCAATCGAACTTCAACTTCTCCCTTTCACTTTGGCATTGTCTCTTTGCATCAACAATGACCCGGCGAAGATCATCATCGGGCACATCATCTCGTTCCTCTTGATCTCCAGCTTCCCCCGTTGCAGCATCACCGTATTCAGGGGGCGGATAATTGTCATCATCCTCCTCCTCTTCATTGTATTCCATCATAACCCCTCTTTCTTTGTGCTTCGTCCAAACATTATAGTGTGGCATGAAACCTTTCTCAAGCAGGTGGATGTGAAGGGTTTTCGAGTCAGAGTAAGACTTCGTATTCCCATAGATAGGGCATGGACAACACATAAAACCATTCTGCTTGCTTGCCTCAGTCACTTCGAGAAAATTATGCACGCCCTTAATGTACTCGGAGGTGCGTCTGTCACCGTACACCCATTGATGGTTCATCTGTGTGCATTATATATAATTAAGTGTGTGAAAAACCATTACAGAACATCATGAATAGAGAAGTGACCAAATTAATAGAAGTTCATCATCACATTAAAAACCAAAGTACAGTAGTGATCAAATGTCATTACTAAAAAAATAAATACATAAAGTTCATACATAGTTCTCATTGAACAACATATAGCTCTCTAGAGCATGTAATTAAAACATACATTGTAACTATGTAAAACATTTAAATGCAACAAAAAATACGATCATAATCACAACTATAGTAACAATTGAACCAATGGCATAATGATACCAAGCCTCAGTATGAATCGCATATTTTCTAATCTTTCTTATCTTCAAGCGCATTGCATCCATCTTGATCTTGTGATCATCAACGACATCGGCAACATCCAACTCCAATTCCCTCTTCTCCTCCGCAATCTTTTTTCAATTTTTTCTTCAAGTAATTGTTTTCTTTTCAACTAAATTTAACCTCTCGATAAGAGGATCGGGTGGAATTTGCGGTTCACATACCTCCTAGATGAAAACATCTATGTCATGTTGGTGGGCATAATTGTCATAAACACTAAATGAAACAAATAGTTATAAAAGATAATATACCACATCCAAATCATAGATAGGACAAGGGCCGACGGGGGTGGATACCAAAACCATGGCACTATATAATAACAAACAATAAGAAAAGTAAGAAAAATATACAAGTATCTATCTAAATCAAACAAGAAATATTTTTTTACAAAGAAGATAAGAACAAGAGGCTCACCATGATGGTGCCGGCGACGAGATCAGCACGGGCGATCAACGGCGGTGAGGACGGGGATGGGACAGGAGGGACTGCCAAACCTAGACAAATCTTGAGGAAAATGGAGCTTGGAGGTCGAGCTTTGAGAGGAGAAATCTTAAGTGTGGCTCGAGCATTCCATTGAACACCTCATGTGCATAGGAGGTGAGAGCTAGAGCAACACACACCTCTCCAACGGATGGCCAAAAAATAGAGCACTGAGTGGGCTGGGGCGAGGGTATATATAGGCTTGTCTTTAGACCCGGTTTGTGGCTAAAACCAGGACTAAAGGGCAACCTTTGGTCCCGGTTCCAGCCACCAACCAGGGCTAAAGGTGCTGACAGGAGCAAGACCCATTGGTCTCGGTTCATGTCTGGAACCGGGACCAAAAGTGTCAGACGAACCGGGACCAATGGCCCCCGAGGCTTGACCGGTGCCCTAGACTCGTGAACCGAGACTGATGCACCCTTTCGTCCCGGTTCGTGAGTGAACCGGGATTAATGTCCTTATCCTAGCCTCAACCAAAGCCCTGTTTTCTACTAGTGATACTATACCTGTGCCTCGACTTCAAGTTTGCCCTTCTTTAGATGTGGGGCCGCATCGTGTTGCTCTAAACCCTTAGTCTCGTTTCTAGATTGAGAATTTGCCATCTCTCTCCCGACAGGCAGGACCCTAACCTAGCTATCTGATCTCCTTCAACACCGGCAGCTAACAAGGGAAGGCACGGGGATTAAGATGCAGCAAGGGATCTGATTCCATGGCTCATCCTGGTCGTGTTTCGGTGATACAAGGGGCGGCCACCACACGGGATGGTTGGCGTCCGTGGTTACGGTGGCGGCAAAGAGGAGCTCACAGACCAGGGCGACGACAACAATGCAGATTTCAGTGGTGTAAGTCCCTGTCCACAGTCACGTAGAGCTGAAATGTGCATATGTTGAGTTCCATTTTCTCATGATTGCAGCCATTGTACTCACCATTCATGTAATTTGCACCTTTGTTGAATATTGTGGTAGCATGGACCCAGCTAGAGCCTTTTATCTGAACTGTAGAATGTAAATGAGTTTCTTAGGCAGTGCTCGTACAAAAGGAGTCTACACAATGTTCATATTTTTCTTGTGGTCCATATGGATGAAGTGGTTCCAAGATTCTAGCATTTTCTATGACAAGAGAGTTCCAGAAAAGCTAAAAGGCAGATTCTTCGGACGGTGATTTCACCTGCAATGTTGTATGGCGTTGAGTGTTGGGCGAGTAAAAGGTGACATGTTCAACAGTTAGGTATGGCAGAGATACGCATGTTGAGATGGTTGTGTAGCCACACAAGAAAGGATCAGATCCGGATTGATGATACACGACATAGCACCAACTGAAGAGAAGCTTGTCCAACATCGTCTGATATGGTTTGGGCATACTCAGCACAGGCCTCCAGAAGCTCAGTGCATAGCGGCCAACTAAAGCATGCTGATAATGTCGTGAGGTTGGGGTAGACCAAACTTGACATAGGAGGAGTTCGTAAAGAGAGATCTGGAGGACTGGCATACCACAAAAGAACTAGTCATGGACAAGAGTGCGTGGAAGCTAGATATCCATGTGCTAGAACCATGAGTTGGTTGCGAGATCTTTTGGGTTTTAGCTCTAGCTAGCCCAAATTAGTTTGGGACTAGAGGTTTTGTTATTATCGTTTGTTGTTGATAGTACTTCAACATTTAACCAATTAAGAATCTACTATCTCTCATAAATACCCATGAGGCCTATATGATGCTATCAAGTTTAGATATTCGGACATGGAAAAAACTTCTTGGGTGCCAATGCAGTGTGATGATGAGTTAGCTCTTATGTTTGCAACACATGCTAAAAGTAAGTCAGCTGAGTTGAAAATTAATGTGATACAAAGAAGTAGAGGAGAGAGCAAGTATATCACTAATAACCCATAAGTATAGGGATCAGTTGTAGCCTTTCTCGATAAGTAAGAGTGTCGAACCCAATGAGGAGCTAAAGGTGGAATTGATATTCCCTTCAAGTTCAATCGACCACCGATACATTTCTATGCACACTTGACGTTCGTTTTACCTAGAACAGGAATAAAACTAGAAGTACTTTGTAGGTGTAAAAGGATAGGTTTGCAAGATAATAAAGAACGTAAAAATAAAAGTTAGGTGTTGTTCTAACGAAATTACAATTAATTTAGTATAGCGAATGTGGAAAAATGGTGGTACGATTTGCGGAATTGTCCCTAAGCAATTGGTAAGTTACTAGACCGTTGCAAGTTTTTATGCGGGAGAGGCCACTGCTAGCATGTCATCCCTTACTTGGAATTCTATGCACTTGTGATTGGAACTACTAGCAAGCATATGCAACTACCAGAGTTCGTTAATATAAAACCCAACCATAGCATTAAGATATATTGGTCCCCCTTCAATCCCTTATGAATCAATTTCTATGGTAGAAAGAAGCTTTTGTCACTCTAGCCCTCCAATGCATAGTCCTATCAACATACAACTAAACCTATGATGTGATCCACATGTGTTCTCATACAATGGGCACCAAAGGATAGCAACATAACCACAAGCAAATTAAACCAATCATAGCAATTCACCAATTACCCCAAAGGACAACAAAAATCTACTCAAATATCATAGGATGGCAACACATCATTGGATAATAATATGACACATAAAGCATCATGTTCAAGTAGGGGGTACAACGGGTTGCGGGAGAGTGGACCGCTGAATATAGATGATGGAAGGTGATGGAGGTGTCGATGAATATGATGGAGTTGTTGGAGTAGATCGCCGTCACACGATGATTTCCCTGGCGGTGTTCCGGTGCCACCGGGAGAGAGGGGGGAGAGCCCCCCTCCATTTCGCGTTCTTGTTTTCTGGCCCTTCACCGTTTCTTAAATTTTCGGAGATCTGTAACTTTGACTGGGATGAAATTTTGAGGGGATTTTCTTCCGAACATTATCTTTCTTGTGGCGAAAGAAGGGCACCAAACTTGTTACAGGGGAGCCACAAGCCTGCCAGGCACATCCTAGGTAGGGGGGCGCGCCCTCTGGGCTTGTGGGCCCCTCAGGAATCTTCTCGAATTTATTATTTTTCCCAAAAATCAGATATGTTCCAAACTAAATCTCCGTAAATTGTTATTGCCTTTGGACAACATTTGGTATGCATATTCTACGAAATAAAGAACATGCAACAAACAAGAGCTTGCACTGGGCACTGGATCAATATGTTAGTCCCAAAAACAATATAAAATGTTGCCAAAAGTATGTGAAAAATGTAGAATATTTGCATGAAACAATCAAAAAATATAGATATGATGGTGACGTATTGGCATCCCCGCTTAATTTCTACTCGTGCTCGAGTAGGTACATGATAAAAAATATATTTTTATGTGGAATGCTACCTAGCATAATCTTGATCATGTAATCTAATCATGGCATGAATATTAAGACACGAATGATTCAAAGTAATAGTCTATAATTTGACATGAAGACATCAAACTCAGGCATACCAACAAACAATCATGCCTTTCAGAATAAAAATGCTAAAGAACGCTATCCCTAGTCCATCATGCTCAATCATTGATCCAGTCATGATGCACACAACATTAACTATACTCAATGTGTAAAAATGAAAATACTGCTCTATAACTGGTGCTTGAATGAGAAGGTGACGACTCAACACTAAAAGTAAATAGACAACCCTTCGCAGAGGTAAGCATGGATTTGCAGAGGTGCCAGAGCTCGATGCTTAAATCAGAGATGAATACATTTTGAGAGGTGTACTTTTCCAATCAACGTCATGACCGAGGATTCTCAATATCTTCCATGCGAAACACATTATCGGCGGTTCCCAAGCGGAAAGGTAAAGTTTACTCCCCCTCAACCATTCAAGCATAAGGCATGGCTAGCCGAATCCTCGGGTATCCTCCATACAATCAACTTTTCGGGGAAGTTTGTTTCATTATATTTTTTTCATTTTGATTACAAGACTGGGCATCCCAATTATCAACCTCTCTCGTGCAATGACAAATGAATAAACACTCATCATGAGAATAAACTGCTTAGCGTGGAAGAGACTGATCACCCCTGCCGCTCCATGAGTGGTATGGGAACACAAAATAGATGATTATTTGAATGTTTAGAGATGGGACATGCAAATTTACTTCAAACAGTAGAGTAATACCGCATATAGGTAGATATGGTGGACTCATCTGGAACAACTTTGGTTTAAGGGTTTGGATGCACAAGCAGAATTCCCGCTTAGTATAGGTGAGGGCTAGCAAATAGATTGAGAAGCAACCAACTAGAGTGCGACAACGGTCATAATCATGCATTGAGAATAATTAACATTGGATACTAGCATGAGTAGGATATAACTTCGTCGCATAACTAGAGACTATATGTGCATGCTTAGGGAATCAGAAACCATAACACCAATATCCTTACTAAGCCACAATCATTCACTAGTAACCCCACATATCACCGTCTTAATATCACAAAACTATTGCAAGGAATCAAACATATCATATTCAATGATCTACAAGTTTTATGTAGGGTTTTATGACTAACCATGTGAATGACCAATTCCTGTTGACTCTCTAAATAGATATAAGTGAAGCATCAGCGTTTAATTCTTCTTTCTACAAAAGACCATCCCACCCTCTAACAAATGTAAGTGAAGCAAAAGAGCATTCTACAAATGACAGTTTTCCTATGTAGAGAAACATCCATCCAAACTTCAAATGATATAAGTGAAGCACATGGAGCATTCTATAAAGCCATACTCAAAAGATATAAGTGAAGTGCAAAGGGCATTTTCTAAATCAACTAATGACTATCCCATACCAGCATGGCGAATTACTAAAAAAAGCACAGTGCACTCCAAGAATTTAGGCATATCATGTGAACAAATAAAAAACCGAGACATACTAATAATTGTTGAAGAAAGATGGGATGCCTTCCGGGGCATCCCCAAGCTTAGACACTTGAGTCTCCTTGAATATTTACTTGGGGTGCCTTGGGCATCCCCAAGCTTTAACTCTTGTCTCTCCTTATTCTCCTCATATCGATACCTCCTCGATCTTCGAGCACTTCATCCACACAAAACTTAACCGAACTTTTTGTTAGAGGGGTTTGTACATATAACACCAAATCTCATCATGTCCTGTTATACCATTATTTTATAATTATAATCAAACATTACCCACTGTATGCTACCACAATTCTATATCTCCCAAGTCATCGGGGCTCAACAAAGATTTCCAACATAAGCAAATAACGAAACTATAACACAATCTGTGAAAACAGGACAGTTTGTAAAGATGCAGATGGTACATATACTTATGTAACTCAAAACCTTTTTGGAAATTTAGGACATTATAAACAATTTGCATAGCAGTACCACATCAAAATTTTAGAAACTTTTAATCTATTAGTAAAAGATGTAAATTCATGCACTACAACCAAAGTTTCTGTTCTTGCATTGCACATACCAAACAAGCAATTTTAGCATCCAAATATTGGCACATTATTTTAATAACACAATGAATTTGTACAGGGGGTAATTATTTTTATTGAAAAGTTTTTGTAATGAAGCTCACAAAGTTTCCATGGGCATGAACAAAGTTTAAGGCTAGCCCCCACATCCACATTGCTTATTTCTCTCACTTACACTTTTCTTTTTGAAAAAGTTTTAGGTTACCCTCTATATATATTTTTTAAACTTTTTAAAAACACAACTGAAGAAAATGACTCTCTAAAACTTCCGGGGTGTCTCACAGGCGACGCTTTCTTTAAACCCACTAATCTAGGCATATAGTGCTCAAGTAATTGATGCACGTGGATCCCAGTGTATATCAAAGCCTATTTTAATTAACAATGATTTGTAATTTAGTAGTGAGCACAAAGCAACATATATCATGTAACAACAGAGTCTAACTCTCTTCCTATGCATCGGCATGTCATAAAAGAACAATTCATGCACACATAATAAAGGCCGATACATAGCATAAGTAGTTTCTTGCATAGAGAGGTATAGATATAGTTCCTCTCTCATAATAATTGCAAGTAGGAGCAGAAAGAACATGCATATTATACTCATCAAAATTATCATTTGTAATAGTAAAATGCAACCCATCAATATAATCCTTAATAAGCGCAAACTTCTCCGATATAGTGTAGTTCGGAGAATTCAAAAAGATAATAGGACTATCATGTGTGGGTACAATAGCAACAATTTCATTCTTAACATAAGTAACTATAGCAAGTTCATCTCATTAAGCATCATTCATGTTGGCATCATGGCCACAAGCATAGCAAGCGTCAAGTTCATCAAAAAGGGATATTTCAAACGAATCAAAGGGATCACAGTATTCATCATAGCATTCATCCTTCGGTAAGCACGACGGGAAATTGATCAATGTATGAATTGAATAGTTACCCTCCTTATAAGATGGTCACGAGTAGCTAATCCGCTCGTCCTCCTTTTGTTCTTCGCTCTCCTCCTCTCTTTTTTCATTTAATGAGCTCAAAGTTTCAACAATTTCTTCTTCCATAGATTCCTACAAAATATTAATCTCTTCTTGGATATCAGAGACTTTCTCAATAAATTCATCAATATAGGCATTCTATTTATAATTCTCATAGCAATATTTAAGTATAGCAAAAAATTTAGATCTGTAAACAACATCATCACAATCTTCATACTCTTCAAACAAAAATTCAATATTGTAAGCACCCTTAAAAGCAACACATTCTTCTATTTGTTCCACATCATAGTAATCATATATAATATTAGCATAATAAGCCAAGGTTTCATTATCATAAAATTCACATGGAAAGGCGAGGTGTGGAGCCTCCATCTTAGAGCAACAAGTACAATCATATCTTAAGTATCAATTCCAAGCATACCAATGCAACATTTTAATTTGATCCCATAAGTGTTTCCCTTTTGAGACAAGCAATAATCCCTGAAGTATTCCCGATGATCCAAAGTATCTCCCATTATCAACTTGACTAGGGATTTATCAGGATTATCAAAGTAGTATTTAATGTTTTCCACATAACCATCATCGAGGGTTTCACGAGGTTCCCCATCTCCATGAGTAGCCAGTACAACTATTTTTTTTTGGTATTTCGTGTTCCATGTCCATAACTAAAGATAGAGAATAACTTAGAGCAGAAAATAAAAAAAACTTAGTGGTAAAGCAAACAAGCACACACGAGAATATCAACCCCACGCTATTGCTCCCCAGCAATGGCGCCAGAAAAATGTCTTGATAACCCAGAAGTATAGGGGATCATTTGTAGCATTTCTCGATAAGTAGGAGTGTCGAACCCAACATGGAGCTAAAGGTAGAATTAATATTCGCTTCAACTTCTATCGACCACCGATACAACTCTACACACACTTCACATTCGCTTTACCTAGACCAAGAATAAAACTAGAAGTACTTTTTAGGTGTAAAGGGATAGGTTTGCAAGATAATAAAGAATGTAAAAACAAAATTTAGGTGTTGTTCTAACAAATTACAATTAGGTTAGTATAGCAAGTGCCGAAAAAGTGGTGGTAGGATTTGCGGAATTGTCCCTAAGCAATTGGCTAAGTTACTAGACGTAGCAAGTTTTATGTGGGAGAGGCCACTGGTAGCACGTCATTCCTTACTTGAAATTCTATGCACTTATGATTGGAACTATTAGCAAGCATCCGCAACTACCAAAGTTCATTAAGATAAAACCCAACCAAAGCATTAACATATATTGGTCCCCCTTCAATCCCATCTGAATCAATTTCTATGGTAGGAAGAAGCTTCTGTCACTCTTGCCCTCCAATGCGTAGTCCTATCAACATACAACTAACCCTATGGTGTGATCCACACGTGCGCTCATATGATGGGCACCAAAGGACAACAACATAACCACAAGAAAAATAAACCAATCATAGAAATTCGCTAATTACCCCAAAGGGCAACAAAAATCTACTCAATCATCATAAGATGGCAACACATCATTGGATAATAATATGAAACATAAAGCACCATGTTCAAGTAGGGGGTAAAGCGGATTAAGGGAGAGTGGATCGCTAAATATAGATAAGGGAAGGTGATAGAGGTGTTGATGAAGATGACGAAGTTGCTGGAGTAGATCGACATCACAAGATGATTGCCCCGGCGGTGTTCCGGCGCCACCAGGAGAGAGGGGGAGAGAGACCCCCTCCTTCCTCTTGTTCCTTGGCCTCCCACTAGATGGGAGGAGGGTTTCCCCTTTGGTCCTTGACCTCCAAGGCTCCCAGAGGGCAAGAGCCCCTCCGAGATTGGGTCTCTATCTCTCTTCTCTTTCGTTTCACATTTCTTAAATTTTCGGAGATCCGTAACTCCGATTGGGCTGAAGTTTTGAGGGGATTTTCTTCCGAAAATTATCATTCTTGCGGGGAAAGAAGGGCACCAATCGCCTTATAGGGGAGCCACAAGCTTGCCAGACGCGCCCTGAGTGGGGGGCGCGCCCTCTGGGCTTGTGGGCCCCTTGGGCCATCTCGCATTGATTCTTTTTCCCAAAAATCACATATAATCCAAAATAAATATCCATAACGCGTTTGGACTTTGTTTGGTATGGATATTCTATGAAACAAAAACATGCAACAAGCAGGAACTAGCACTAGGCACTAGATGAATATTTTAGTCCCAAAAATAATGTTACCAAAAGTATGTGAAAGTTGTAGAATATTGGCATGAAACAATCAAAAATTATAAATACAACAGAGACTTATCAATCACATGTTGGAAATATACCCTAGAGGGAATAATAAAATAGTTATTATCATATTTCCCACTCATGATGAATGTTTATTATTCATGCTACAATTGTATTGATTGGAAACTTAAATACATGTGTGAATACATAAACTACATCGTGTCCCTAGTAAGCCTCTACTACACTAGCTCCTTGATCAAAGATGGTTATTGTTTCCTAACCATGGACATGAGTTGTCATTTGATAATGGGATCACATCATTAGGAGAATGATGTGATGGACAGACCCAACTGTAAGCTTAGCATCAGATTGTTTAGTTATTTGCTATAGCTTTCATCATGTCAAGTATCAGTTCCTTAGACCATGAGGTCACACCACTCCCAAATACCGGAGGAATGCCTTGTGTGCTATCAAACGTTACTTAATAATTGGGTGATTATAAAGGTGCTCTACAGGTATCTCCGAAGGTGTCTATTGGGTTGCATGGATCGAGACTGGGATTTGTCGCTCTGTGTGATGGAGCGATATCTCTGGGCCCTCTCGATAATGCAACATCATAATAAGCTTCATGTGACTAATGATTTTAGTCATGGCATCTTGTATTATGCAATTAGTAAAGAGACTTGTCAGCAACGAGATTGAACTAGATATGGAGATACCGACGATCGAATCTCGGACAAGTAACATATCACCGGACAAAGGGAATTGCATATGGGAATGACTGAATCCTTGACATCGTGCTTCAACCGATAAAGATCTTCCTTAAATATGTAGGAACTAATATGGGCATCCAGGTTCCGCTATTGGTTATTGACCAGAGAGGAGTATCGGTCATGTCTGCATGTTCCAAACCCGTAGGGTTGCATGCTTAACATTCGGTAGCGCTAGGGTAGTATTGAGATATTAATAGTGGAAAATCTGAAGGTTGTTCAGAGTCCCGGATGGGATACGAGATGCCACGAGGATCTTCGGAATAGTCTATAGGTAAAGATTTATATAAGAAAAGTTGTTATCGGGGTTCCGGGAAAAAGTCTGGTTTTTCGGTATTGTACCGGGAAGCCACCGGAAGGTTCCAGACGGTTGCGGAGGGGTCCAGAAGTCCTAGGAGGGTTCCACAACGTGCCATACAGTAGCATGGGCTGTAGGGGCGCCCTGGCCTTAATGGGCCAGAGGCACCAACACCTACAAGGCCCATGCGCATGGGGGAGAGGAAACCCTAAGGGGGAGGGCCTCCACTTGGCTTGGAGGGCACTCCTCCCCCCTTGGTCGCCACCCCCCTTACATGGGAGGGGTTCTAGGGATCCCACGTCCCTCCCTCACCCCTATATATAGTGGGGAGGTGCAGGGGGCAGCTAGCCCTTCTGTGCTTGCCCCATCTCCCTCCCGTTACTCCTCCTCCACATTCCGTCAGCGCTTGGCGAAGCCCTGCCGGAGTTCCGCTGCCACCACCACCACCATGCCGTTGTGTTGGTTCAGATCTCATCCACCTCCCCTCCCTCCCTTGCTGGATCAACAAGGAGAGGATGCCTCTGAGCCATACATGTGCTACACTTGGAGGTGATGTATGTTCGGCACTAGATTGGATTGGATCGTGAAGAGCACAACTACATCAACCGCGTTATGATGCTAACTCTTTCGGTCTACAAGGGTATGTATACACACTCCCCTCTCGTTGCTATACATCTCCTAGATTAGATCTTGGGTGTTCGTAGGATTTTTTTTTTTTGATTTTCATGCTTCGTTCCCCATCAGTGGAATCATGAGCTAGGTCTATGCATAGATGTATATGCACGAGTAGAACACAAAGGTGTTGTTGGCGTTGATGTTCAAATTGCTTACTTCCCTTGTCTTATTTGGATTTGGTGGTATTGTGGAATGAAGCGGCTCGGACCAACCTTAAAAGTCCACGCACATGAGACCGGTTCCACTATTTGACATGCAACTTGTATTGCATAAAAGTGGCTTTGCAGGTATTTGTCTCTCCCACTTTAGGTTAATCTGATTTGACGAGGGCGGTCCTTGTAAAAGGTTAAAAGGCAACTTGTATATCACCGTTGTGGTTTTGTGTGGATAAGAATGGTTCTTATAGTTTTCCCTATCAGCCACGTAAAAATTGTAACAACAAAGTATATGATGTCTAAATTCTTTTTGCGGGGCATGTTGTGATGTGGTATGGCCGAAGAGTGATGTGATATATGTTGATTTATGAGATGATCATGTTTTGTAATAGGTTCACGACTTGCATATCGATGAGTACGGCAACCGTCAGGAGCCATAGGGTTGTCTTTAATTTATTGTATGACCTGCGTGTCAACAAATAACACCATGTAATTGCTTTATTTTATCACTATGCATTAGAAATAGTTGTAGAAGCAATAGTTGGCGAGACAACCACGCGACGACGTGATGATGGAGATCATGTCGGTGCTTTGGAAGTGGAGGTCAAAAGCACAAGATGATAATGGCCATATCATGTCACATATTTTGATTGCATGCAATGTTTATCTTCTATGCATCTTATTTTGCTTAGGATGATGGTAGCATTATAAGATGATTCCTGCACTTAATTACAATATAAATTTGTTCTCCCTAAATATGCACCACTGTGAAAGTTCATCATTTAGAAGCACCGTGTGATGATCGGGTGTGATAGACTCTACGTTCATATACAACAGGTGTAAGCTAGTTTTACACACGCGGAATACTTGGGTTAAACTTGACGAGCCTAGCATGTATAGACATGGCCTCAGAACACGGAATACCGAAAGGTCGAAGACGAGTCATATAGTAGATATGATCAACATGGAGATGTTCACCGTTGATGACCACCCCATCGCACGTGATGATCAAACATGGGTTGGTTGATATGGATCATTGCTACGTCTTGAGCTTGTGTTGGTTTTCCTTGAAGAGGAAAGGGTGATGCAGCAAAGTAGCGTAAGTATTTGCCTCAGTTTTTGAGAACCAAGGTATCAATCCAGTAGGAGGCTCCTCAAAAGTCCCACGCACCTACACAAACAAACAAGAACCTCGGAACCAATGCAATAAAGGGGTTGTCAATCCCTTCACGGCCACTTGCGAAAGTGAGATCTGATAGAGATAATATGATAATATAAATATTTTTGGTATTTTTATGATATAGATTGGAAAAGTAAATATGCAAATAGAAGTAGATGGTAAACTTATATGATAAAAGATAGACCCAGGGGCCATAGGTTTCACTAGTGGCTTCTCTCATGATAGCATAAGTATTACGGTGGGTGAACAAATTACTGTCGGGCAATTGATAGAAAAGCGCATAGTTACGAGATTATCTAGGCATGATCATGCATATAGGCATCACGTCCGTGACAAGTAGATCGACTCCTGCCTGCATCTACTACTATTACTCCACACATCGACCGACTCCTGCCTGCATCTAGAGTATTAAGTTCATAAAGAATAGAGTAACACATTAAGAAAGATGACATGATGTAGAGGGATAAGCTCATGCAATATGATACAAACCCCATCTTTTTATCCTTGATAGCAACAATACAATGCGTGCCTTGTTGCCCCTGCTGTCACTGGGAGAGGACACCGCAAAATAGAACCCAAAGCTAAGCACTTCTCCCATTGCAAGAAAGATCAATCTAGTAGGCCAAACGAAACTGATAATTCGAAGAGACTTGCAAAGATAACTTAATCACACATAAAAGAATTCAGATGAGATTCAAATATTTCTCATAGATAAACTTGATCATAAACCCACAATTCATCGGATCTCGACAAACACACCGCAAAAAGAGTTACATCAAATAGATCTCCAAGAAGATCGAGGAGAACTTTGTATTGAGATTCAAAGAGAGAAAAGAAGCCATCTAGCTAATAACTATGGACCCGAAGGTCTGTGGTAAACTACTCACAACTCATCGGAAGGGCCTTGGAGATGATGTAGAGGCCCTCCATGGTCGATTCCCCCTCCGGCGGAGCGCCGGCGAAGGCTCCAAGATGGGATCTTGCGGATACAGAAGGTTGCGGCGGTGGAATTAGGTTTTCGTGGTGCTCCCCGATAGTTTCAGGGTACGTGAGTATATATAGGAGGAAGAAGTAGGTCGGTGGATGCTCGAGGGGCCCACGAGGGTTGGGGGCGCGCCCAGCCCTAGGGGCAGGCCAGGCACCCTCGTGGACGCCTCCTCTGTTGCTTGACGTCCACTCCAAGTCCCCTGGATCACGTTTGTTCCAAAAAGATCGCTCCCGAAGGTTTCATTCCGTTTGGACTCCGTTTGATATTCCTTTTCTCCGAAACACCGAAATAGGTAAAAAAACAGCAATTCGGGCTGGGCCTCCGGTTAGTAGGTTAGTCCCAAAAATGATATAAAAGTGTAAAGTAAAGCCCATAAACATCCAAAACGGGTAATATAATAGCATGGAACAATCAAAAATTATAGATACGTTGGAGACGTATCAAGCATCCCCAAGCTTAATTCCTGCTCGTCCTCGAGTAGGTAAATGATAAAAACAGAATTTTTGATGTGGAATGCTACCTAGCATATTTCTCAATGTAATTTTGTTTATTGTGGCATGAATTTTCATATTGACATAAGAAATAGTAATACTTCGAGCATACTAACAAAGCAATCATGTCTTCTCAAAATAACATGGTATTAGAAGGTTTATCCCTACAAAATCATATAGTTTGGTCATGCTTCATTTTCGTCACACAAAAATGTTCTCATCTTGCACACCCCCGATGACAAGCCAAGCAATTGTTTCATACTTTAGCAATCTCAAAGTTTTTTCAACTTTCACGCAATAGATGAGCGTGAGCCATGGATATAGCACTATGGGTGGAATATAATATGATGATGGAGGTTGTGTGGAGAAGACAAAAAAGGAGAAAGTCTCACATTTACGAGGCTAATCAACGGGCTATGGAGATGCCCATCAATTGATGTCAACATGAGGAGTAGGGATTGCAATGCAACGGATGCACTAGAGCTATAAATGTATGAAAGCTCAACAAAAGAAACTAATTGGGTGTACATCCAACTTGCTTGCTCACGAAGACCTAGGGAATTTTGAGGAAGCCCATCGTTGGAATATACAAGCCAAGTTCTATAATGAAAAATTCCCACTAGTATATGAAAGTGACAACATAAAAGACTTTCTATATGAAGAACATGGTGCTGCTTTGAAGCACAAGTGTGGAAAAGGATAGTAACATTGCCCCCATTTTTATTTTCTTCTTTTTTTCTCTTTTTTTTCTTTTTTTGGGCCATTTTTGGCCTTTCTTTTTTTTCTTTGGCCTTTTTTGGCCTTTCTTTTTTTTATTTGGGGACAATGCTCTAATAATGATGATCATCACACTTCTATTTATTTACAACTCATGAATTACAACTCAAAACTAGAACAAGATATGACTCTATATGAATGCCTCCGGCGGTGTGCCGGGATGGGCAGTGAATAAAGAGTGACATGTATGAAAAATTATGCATGGTGGCTTTGCCAAAAATACGATGTCAACTACATGATCATGCAAGGCAATATGACAATGATGATGCGTGTCATGATGAACGAAACGGTGGAAAGTTGCATGGCAATATATCTCGGAATGGCTATGGAAATGCTATAATAGGTAGGTATGGTGGCTGTTTTGAGGAAGATATAAGGAGGTTTATGTGTGATAGAGCGTATCGTATCACGGGGTTTGGATGCACCGGTGAAGTTTGCACCAACTCTCAAGGTGAGAAAGGGCAATGCACGGTACCGAAGAGGCTAGCAATGATGGAAAGGTATAAGTGCATATAATACATGGACTCAGCATTAGTCATAAAGAACTCATATACTTATTGCAAAAATCTACAAGTCATCAAAAACCAAGCACTACGCGCATGCTTCTAGGGGGATAGATTGGTAGGAAAAGACCATCGCTCGTCCCCGACCGCCACCCATAAGGATGACAATCTAAGAACACCTCATGTTTCAAATTTGTTACACAACGGTTACCATACGTGCATGCTACGGGACTTGCCAACTTCAACACAAGTATTTTTGAAATTCACAATTACCCAACTAGCATGACTCTAATATCACCACCTCTATATCTCAAAACAATTATCAAGCATCAAATTGATCATAGCATCCAATTCACTTCCTATGATAGTTTTTATTATACCCAACTTGGATGCCAATCATTCTAGGACCAATTTTATTACCATAGCAAATACCATGCTGTTCTAAGAGACTCTCAAAATAATATAAGTGAAGCATGAGAGATTACCAATTTCTACAAAATCATGCCACCGCCGTGCTCTAAAAGATTTAAGTGAAGCACTAGAGCAAAACTATCTAACTCAAAAGATATAAGTAAAGCACTAGAGTATTCTAATAAATTCCAATCAAGTGGGTTTCTCCCAAAAGGTGTGTACAGCAAGTATTATTTTGGTAAACTAAAAAGCAAAGACTAATATCATACAATACGCTCCAAGCAAAACACATATCATGTGGCGAATAAAAATATAGCTCCAAGTAAAGTTACCGATAGACGAAGACGAAAGAGGGGATGCCTTCTGGGGCATCCCCAAGCTTAGGCTTTTGCTTATCCTTGAATATCTTGGGGTGCCATGGGAATCCCCAAGCTTAGGCTCTTGCCACTCCTTATTCCATAGTCCATCAAATCTTTACCCAAAACATGAAAACTTCACAACACAAAACTCAACAGGAAATCTCATAAGCTCCATTAGTGCAAGAAAGAAAAACCACCACATAAGTTACTGTAATGAACTCATTCTTTATTTATATTGGTGTTAAACCTACTGCATTCCAATTCTCTATGGTTCATACCCACCGATACTAGCCATAGATGCATCAAAATAAGCAAACAACACACAAAAACAGAATCTGTCAAAAACAGAACAGTCTGTAGAAATCTGTAACTCTCGAATACTTCTGTAACTCTAAAAATCCTACAAAAATAGTAAGTCCTGGTAAATTTGTCTATTGATCTACAGAAAAAAGAATCAACGCAAAATCACGTTTCTGTGAATTACTAAAATTATTTTCGTGCATGCAAAGTTTCTGTTTTTCAGCAGAATCAAATTAACTATCACCATAGGTTATCCTATAGGTTCTACTTGGCACAAACACTAATTAAAACATGAAAACACATCTAAACAGAAGCTAGATGAAATATTTATTACTAAACAGAAGCAAAAACAAAAAACAAAAATAAAATTGGGTTGCCTCCCAACTAGCGCTATCGTTTAACGCCCCTAGCTAGGCATAAAAGCGAGGATAGATCTAAGTAGTGTCATCTTTAATTTTCAGTTTTTTAGCGGAGTCATGCTCGAATCCGGGAGGTTCTTTACGTTTCCCTTAATACTCGGAAATTTATAGATTTAAAGAATCCAACCGCTTATTGCAAAGAGTAATCAACATATTCATGCGGTGAAGATTTCCGCTAACACTCTTAAGAGGTTCAAGAGACTTTTGTAAGATTTTTGTTACTTCGCAAATCTTTTCAAACACTTGTGTTTCTTCTTGGGTAGGCTGTGGCCCCCCTTTTTGAGGTAGTGTTCCCACTATTCCCTCTATAATTTCATGCACAATACTGGGATCAATTTCAATAAAATTTCCTTTGGCAATGCAATCCAAGAGTTGTCTATGGGACATATTTAGCCCAACATAAAAATTGCGAAGTAGAATTCTAAAATTCACCTCTAAGGTGCAATAACGATAAGATTCCATCATCCTATACCAGGCATCTTTTAAGTTTTCTCCTTGACTTTGCTTGAAGTGAAGAACTTCAAACTCGGGAGACATAGGAGCGGATAAGGGATTAGCCATGACTATGAGATAAACGATCTAACACACAAGCAAACAAAAAGGCGAGCGAAAGAGAGAGGGGATTGGGAAAGAGAGGGCGATTAAAACGGCAAGGGTGAAGTGGGGGAGAGGAAAACGAGAGGAAAATGGCAAATAATGTAATGCGAGGGAGATGAGTTTGTGATGGGTACTTGGTATGTCTTGACTCGAGCGAAGACCTCCCCGGCAACGGCGCCAAAAATCCTTCTTGTTATGTCTTGAGCTTGCGTTGGTTTTACTTGAAGAGGAAAGGGTGATGCAGCAAAGTAGCATAAGTATTTCCCTCAGTTTTTGAGAACCAAGATATCAATCCAGTAAGAGATTCCTCAAAAGTCCCACACACCTACACAAACTAACAAGAACCTCGCAACCAACGCAATAAAGGGGTTGTCAATCCCTTCACGGCCACTTGCGGAAGTAAGATCTGATAGAGATAATATGATAAGATAAATGTTTTTGGTATTTTTATGATATAGATTGGAAAAGTAAAGATGCAAATAAAAGTAGATGGTAAACTTATATGATAAAAGATAGACCCGGGGGCCATAGGTTTCACTAGTGGCTTCTCTCAAGATAGCATAAGTATTACGGTGGGTTAACAAATTATTGTCGAGCAATTGATAGAAAAGCGCATAGTTAGAGATATCTAGGCATGATCATGTATATAGGCATCACGTCCGTGACAAGTAGATCGACTCTTGCCTGCATCTACTACTATTACTCCACACATCGACCGACTCCTGCCTGCATCTAGAGTATTAAGTTCATAAAGAACAGAGTAATGCATTAAGAAAGATGACATGATGTAGAGGGATAAACTCGTGCAATATGATATAAACCCCATCTTTTTATCCTCGATGGCAAGAATACAATACATGCCTTGTTGCCCCTGCTGTCACTGGGAAAGGGCACCACAAGATTGAACCCAAAACTAAGCACTTCTCCCATTGCAAGAAAGATCAATCTAGTAGGCCAAATGAAACTGATAATTCGAAGAGACTTGCAAAGATAACTTAATCACACATAAAAGAATTCAAAGAAGATTCAAATATTTGTCATACATAAACTTGATCATAAACCCACAATTCATAGGATCTCAGCAAACACACCGCAAAAAGAGTTACATCAAATAGATCTCCAAGAAGATCGAGGAGAACTTTGTATTGAGATTCAAAGAGAGAGAAGAAGCCATCTAGCTAATAACTATGGACCCGAAGGTCTGTGGTAAACTACTCACAACTCATCGGAAGGGCCTTGGAGATGATGTAGAGGCCCTCCATGGTCGATTCCCCCTCCGGTGGAGCGCCGGCGAAGGCTCCAAGATGGGATCTCGCGGATACAGAAGGTTGCGGCGGTGGAATTAGGTTTTCGTGGTGCTCCCCGATGGTTTCAGGGTACATGAGTATATATAGGAGGAAGAAGTAGGTCGGTGGACACTCGAGGGGCCCACGAGGGTGGGGGCGTGCCCAGCCCTAGGGGGCGCACCGGGCACCCTTGTGGCCGCCTCCTCTGTTGCTTGATGTCCACTCCAAGTCCCCTGGATCATGTTTGTTCCAAAAAGATCGCTCTCGAAGGTTTCATTCTGTTTGGACTCTGTTTAATATTCCTTTTCTTCGAAACACTGAAATAGGGAGAAAAAAACAGCAATCCGGGTTGGGCCTCTAGTTAGTAGGTTAGTCCCAAAAATGATATAAAAGTGTAAAGTAAAGCCCGTAAACATCCAAAACGGGTAATGTAATAGCATGGAACAATCAAAAATTATAGATACGTTGGAGACGTATCAATCATGTAAACACTTAGACAACTTGATGGATGTTCATTTAAGTGGGAGTTCACTAGTAATGTGTTTAACTGAACCCATTATCATGAACATGGTCTTCATTGTCTTTGCAAAATTATCTTGTATATCAAAGGCTCGCACTGTAGCTCCCCTGAATGTTAATGCGTTCCTAGAGAAAGAAAAGTTGAAAGATGATGGAAGCAACTATACGGATTGCGTCCGTAATTTGAGGATTATCCTCACTGTTGCATAGAAGGCTTATGCCCTTAATGCATCTCTTGGTGATGCACCCTGTCAAGGCTCGCCTGCAAATGTTATGAACATCTGGCAAACAAGTTCTGATGACTACTCAATAGTTCATGTTGGAAATATGCCCTAGAGGCAATAATAAAAGCATTATTATTATATTTCCTTGTTCATGATAATTGTCTTTTATTCATGCTATAATTGTATTATCCGGAAATCGTAATACACGTGTGAATACATAGACCATAACATGTCCCTAGTGAGCCTCTAGTTGACTAGCTCGTTGGTCAACAGATAGTCATGGTTTCCTGACTATGGACATTAGATGTCATTGACAACGGGATCACATCATTGGGAGAATGATGTGATGGACAAGACCCAATCCTAAGCATAGCACAAGATCGTGTAGTTCGTTTTGCTAGAGTTTTTTCAATGTCAAGTATCTCTTCCTTAGACCATGAGATCGTGTAACTCCCGGATACCGTAGGAGTGCTTTGGGTGTACCAAACGTCACAACGTAACTAGGTGACTATAAAGGTGCACTATAGGTATCTCCGAAAGTGTCTGTTGGGTTGACACGGATCGAGACTGGGATTTGTCACTCCGTATGACGGAGAGGTATCTCTGGGCCCACTCGGTAATGCATCATCATAATGAGCTCAAAGTGACCAAGTGTTTGGTCATGGGATCATGCATTACGGTACGAGTAAAGTGACTTGCCGGTAACGAGACTGAACGAGGTATTGGGATACCGACGATCGAGTCTCGGGCTTGTAACGTACCGATTGACAAAGGGAATTGTATACGGGGTTGTTCGAATCCTCGACATCGTGGTTCATCCGATGAGATCATCGAGGAGCATGTGGGAGCCAACATGGGTATCCAGATCCCGCTGTTGGTTATTGCCCGAGAGCCGTCTCGGTCATGTCTACGTGTCTCCCGAACCCGTAGGGTCTACACACTTAAGGTTCGGTGACGCTAGGGTTGTATGAATATGAGTATGCAGTATACCGAATGTTGGTCGGAGTCCCGGATGAGATCCCGGACGTCACGAGGAGTTTCGGAATGGTCCGGAGGTAAAGAATTATATATAGGAAGTGGTATTTCGGCCATCGGGAAAGTTTCGGGGTCACCCGGTATTGTACCGGGACCACCGGAAGGGTCCCGGGGGTCCACCGGGTGGGGCCACCCATCCCAGAGGGCCCCATGGGCTGAAGTGGGAGGGGAGCCAGCCCATTGTGGGCTGGTGCGCCCCCCTAGGCACACCCCCTGTGCCTAGGGTTGAAACCCTAGGGTGGGGGCGCACCACATGCCTTGGGGGGCACTCCTCCCCCCTTGGCCGCCGCCCCCTTGGGAGATTGAATCTCCCAGGGCCGGTGCCCCCCCTTGGGGGCCTATATAAAGGGAGGGGGGAGAGGGGCGGCAAAACCCTGAAGTCCTGGCGCCCCCTCCCCCTGCTACACCTCTTCCTCCTCCGTCGCGTGCTTGGCGAAGCCCTGCCAGAGTGCTGTTGTTCCACCACCACCACGCCGTTGTGCTGCTGCTGGAGCCATCATCATCAACCTCTCCTTCCCCCTTGCTGGATCAAGAAGGAGGAGACGTCACACGCACCGTACGTGTGTTGAACGCGGAGGTGCCGTCCATTCGGCGCTAGGATTTCCGGTGATCTGAATCACGGCGAGTACGACTCCATCATCACCGCTCCATCTAACGCTTCCGTACGCGATCTACAAGTGGTATGTAGATGCAAACTCACTCCCTTGACTCGTTGCTTAGATGAACTCATAGATGGATCTTGGTGAAACCGTAGGAAAAATTTTAATTTTTTGCAACGTTCCCCAACAGTGGCATCATGAGCTAGGTCTATGCGTAGTTCTCTATTGCACGAGTAGAACACAATTTTGTTGTGGGCGTAGATTTTGTCAACTTGCTTGCCGCTACTAGTCTTATCTTGCTTCAGCGGTATTGTGGAATGAGGCGGCCTGGACCAACCTTACACATACGCTTATGTGAGACTGGTTCCATCGACTAACATGCACTAGTTGCATAAGGTGGCTGGCGGGTGTCTGTCTCTCCCACTTTAGTTGAAGCGGATTCGATGAAAAGTGTCCTTATGAAGGGTAAATAAAAGTTGACAAGATCACGTTGTGGTTATTCGTAGGTAAGAAAACATTCTTGCTAGAACCCAATTGCAGCCACGTAAAAGATGCAACAACAATTAGAGGACGTCTAACTTGTTTTTGCAGCAATTGTCATGTGATGTGATATGGCCAGAAGTTGTGATGAATGATCAATGATATATTGTGATGTATGAGATCATGTTCTTGTAATAGGAATCACGACTTGCATGTCGATGAGTATGACAACCGGCAGGAGCCATAGGAGTTGTCTTTATTTTTTGGTATGACCTGCGTGACATTGAAGAACGCCATGTAAAATTACTTTACTTTATTGCTAAACGCGTTAGCCATAGAAGTAGAAGTAGTCGTTGGCGTGACAACTTCATGAAGACACGATGATGGAGATCATGATGATGGAGATCATGGTGTCATGCCGGTGACGAAGATGATCATGGAGCCCCGAAGATGGAGATCAAAGGAGCTATATGATATTGGCCATATCATGTCACTATTATATAATTGCATGTGATGTTTATTATGTTTATGCATCTTGTTTACTTAGAATGACGGTAGTAAATAAGATGATCCCTTACAAAAATTTCAAGAAGTGTTCTCCCCTAACTGTGCACCGTTGCTAAAGTTCGTCGTTTCGAAGCACCACGTGATGATCGGGTATGATAGATCCTTACGTTCACATACAATGGGTGTAAGACAGTTTTACACATGCAAAACACATAGGGTTAACTTGACGAGCCTAGCATGTACAGACATGGCCTCGGAGCACGAAGACCGAAAGGTCGAACACGAGTCGTATGGAAGATACGATCAACATGAGAATGTTCACCGACGATGACTAGTCCGTCTCACGTGATGATCGGACACGGCCTAGTCGACTCGGATCGTGTAACACTCAGATGACTAGAGGGATGTCTAATCTGAGTGGGAGTTCATTAAAATAATTTGATTAGATGAACTTAATTATCATGAACTTAGTCTAAAACTTTTTGCATAATATGTCTTGTAGATCAAATGGCCAACGCTCATGTCAACATGAACTTCAACGCATTCCTAGAGAAAACCAAGCTGAAAGATGATGGCAGCAACTATACGGACTGGGTCCGGAACCTGAGGATCATCCTCATAGCTGCCAGGAAACAATATGTCCTAGAAGGACAGCTAGGTGACGCTCCCATCCCAGAGAGCCAAGACATTATGAATGCTTGGCAGTCTCGTGCTGATGATTACTCCCTCGTTCAGTGCGGCATGCTTTACAGCTTAGAACCGGGGCTCCAAAAGCGTTTTGAGCAACACGGAGCATATGAGATGTTCGAGGAGCTGAAACTAGTTTTCCAAGCTCATGCCCGGGTCGAGAGATATGAAGTCTTCGACAAGTTCTATAGTTGTAAGATGGAGGAAAATAGTTCTGATAGTGAGCACATACTCAAAATGTCTGGGTTGCACAACCGCCTGTCTCAGCTGGACATTAACCTCCTGGATGAGGCGGTCATTGACAGAATCCTTCAGTCGCTCCCACCAAGCTACAAGAGCTTTGTGATGAACTACAATATGCAGGGGATGGTGAAGACCATTCCTGAAGTATTTTCAATGCTGAAGTCAGCAGAGGTTGAAATCAAGAAAGAACATCAAATGTTGATGGTCAATAAGACCACTAAGTTCAAGAAGGGCAAGGGTAAGAAGAACTTCAAGAAGGATGGCAGAGATGTTGCCGCGCCCGGTAAGCCAGTTGCCGGGAAGAAGTCAAAGAATGGACCCAAGCCTGAGACTGAGTGCTTTTATTGCAAGGGGAAGGGTCACTGGAAGCGGAACTGCCCCAAATACTTAGCGGATAAGAAGGCCGGTAACACCAAAGGTATATTTGATATACATGTAATTGATGTGTACCTTACCAGTACTCGTAGTAACTAATGGGTATTTGATACCGGTGCCGTTGCTCATATTTGTAACTCACAGCAGGAGCTGCGGAATAAGCGGAGACTGGCGAAGGACGAGGTGACGATGTGCGTCAGGAATGGTTCCAGAGTCGATGTGATCGCCGTCGGCACGCTACCTCTACATTTACCTACGGGATTAGTTTTGAACCTTAATAATTGTTATTTGGTGCCAAGTTTGAGGATGAACATTGTATCTGGATCTCGTTTGATACGAGATGGCTACTCATTTAAATCCGAGAATAATGGTTGTTCTATTTATATGAGAGATATGTTTTATGGTCATGCTCCGATGATCAATGGTTTATTCTTAATGAATCTCGAACGTAATGTTACAGATATTCATAGCGTGAATACCAAAAGATGTAAAGTTGATAACGATAGTCCCACATACTTGTGGCACTGCCGCCTTGGTCACATTGGCGTCAAGCGCATGAAGAAGCTCCATGCTGATGGACTTTTAGAGTCTCTCGATTATGAATCATTTGATACATGCGAACCATGCCTCATGGGCAAAATGACCAAGACTCCGTTCTCCGGAACAATGGAGCGAGCAACCAACTTGTTGGAAATCATACATACCGATGTGTGCGGTCCAATGAGCGTTGAGGCTCGCGGAGGATATCGTTATGTTCTCACTCTCACTGATGACTTGAGTAGATATGGGTATGTCTACTTAATGAAACACAAGTCTGAGACTTTTGAAAAGTTCAAGGAATTTCAGAATGAGGTAGAGAATCAACGTGACCGAAAGATAAAATTCTTACGATCGGATCGTGGAGGAGAATATTTAAGTCACGAATTTGGTACACACTTAAGAAAATGTGGAATCGTTTCACAACTCACGCCGCCTGGAACACCTCAGCGAAACGGTGTGTCCGAACGTCGTAATCGCACTCTATTGGATATGGTGCGATCTATGATGTCTCTTACCGATTTACCGCTATCATTTTGGGGATACGCTCTAGAGACAGCTACATTCACTTTAAATATGGCACCGTCTAAATCCGTTGAGACGACACCGTATGAATTATGGTTTGGGAAGAAACCTAAGCTGTCATTTCTAAAAGTTTGGGGATGTGATGCTTATGTCAAGAAACTTCAACCTAGAAAGCTCGAACCCAAGTCGAAAAAATGTGTCTTCATAGGATACCCTAAAGAAACCATTTGGTATACCTTCTACTTAAGATCCGAGGGCAAGATCTTTGTTGCCAAGAACGGATCCTTTCTGGAAAAGGAGTTTCTCGCGAAAGAAGTAAGTGGGAGGAAAGTAGAACTCGATGAAGTACTACCTCTTGAACGGGAAAGTAGTGCAGCTCAGGAAAATGTTCCTGTGATGCCTATACCAACTGAAGAGGAAAATAATGATGATGATCAAGGTACTTCGGATCAAGTTGCTACTGAACTTCGTAGGTCCACAAGGACACGTTCCGCACCAGAGTGGTACGGCAACCCTGTCCTGGAAATCATGTTGTTAGACAACGGTGAACCTTCGAACTATGAAGAAGCGATGGCGGGCCCAGATTCCAACAAATTGCTATAAGCCATGAAATCCGAGATAGAATCCATGTATGAAAACAAAGTATGGACTTTGACTGACTTGCCCGATGATCGGCGAGCGATAGAAAACAAATGGATCTTTAAGAAGAAGACGGACGCGGATGGTAATGTCACCATCTATAAAGCCCGACTTGCCGCTAAGGGTTATCGGCATGTTCAAGGGATTGACTACGATGAGACTTTCTCTCCCGTAGCGAAGCTTAAGTCCTTCCGAATCATGTTAGCAATTGCCGCATACTATGATTATGAGATATGGCAGATGGACGTCAAAATGGCATTCCTTAACGGGCATCTTAAGGAAGAACTGTATATGATGCAGCCGGAGGGTTTTGTCGATCCTAAGAATGCTAACAAAGTATGCAAGCTCCAGCGATCCATTTATGGGCTGGTGCAAGCATCTCGGAGTTGGAACATTCACTTTGATGAAATGATCAAAGCATTTGGGTTTATGCAGACTTATGGAGAAGCCTGCGTTTACAAGAAAGTGAGTGGGAGCTCTGTAGCATTTCTCATATTATATGTAGATGACATACTTTTGATGGGAAATGATATAGAACTTTTGGACAGCATTAAGGCCTACTTGAATAAGTGTTTTTCAATGAAGGACCTTGGAGAAGCTGCTTATATATTAGGCATCAAGATCTACATAGATAGATCGAGACGCCTCATAGGTCTTTCACAAAGCACATACCTTGATAAGATTTTGAAGAAGTTCAAAATGGATCAGTCCAAGAAGGGGTTCTTACCTGTATTGCAAGGTGTGAGATTGAGCTCGGCTCAATGCCCGACCACGGCAAAAGATAAAGAAGAGATGAGTGTCATCCCCTATGCCTTACCATAGGATCTATTATGTATGCCATGCTGTGTACCAGACCTGATGTAAACCTTGCCGTGAGTTTGGTAGGAAGGTACCAAAGTAACCCCGACAAGGAACACTGGACAGCGGTCAAGAATATCCTGAAGTACCTGAAAAGGGCAAAGGACATGTTTCTCGTTTATGGAGGTGACGAAGAGCTCGCCATAAAGGGTTACGTCAACGCTAGCTTCGACACAGATCTGGATGACTCTAAGTCACAAACCGGATACGTGTATATGTTCAATGGTGGAGCAGTGAGCTGGTGCAGCTGCAAGCAGAGCATCATGGCGGGATCTACATGTGAAGCGGAGTACATGGCAGCCTCGGAGGCAGCGCATGAAGCAATTTGGGTGAAGGAGTTCATCACCGACTTAGGAGTCATACCCAATGCGTCGGGGCCGATCAAACTCTTCTGTGACAACACTGGAGCTATTGCCCTTGCCAAGGAGCCCAGGTTTCACAAGAAGACCAAGCACATCAAGCGTCGTTTCAACTCCATCCGTGAAAATGTTCAAGATGGAGACATAGATATTTGCAAAGTACATACGGATCTGAATGTCGCAGATCCGTTGACTAAACCTCTCTCGCGAGCAAAACATGATCAACACCAGAACTCTATGGGTGTTCGATTCATCACAATATAACTAGATTATTGACTCTAGTGCAAGTGGGAGACTGTTGGAAATATGCCCTAGAGGCAATAATAAAAGCATTATTATTATATTTCCTTGTGCATGATAATTGTCTTTTATTCATGCTATAATTGTACTATCCGGAAATCGTAATACACGTGTGAATACATAGACCATAACATGTCCCTAGTGAGCCTCTAGTTGACTAGCTCGTTGGTCAACAGATAGTCATGGTTTCCTGACTATGGACATTAGATGTCATTGACAACGGGATCACATCATTGGGAGAATGATGTGATGGACAAGACCCAGTCCTAAGCATAGCACAAGATCGTGTATTTCGTTTTGCTAGAGTTTTTTCAATGTCAAGTATCTCTTCCTTAGACCATGAGATCGTGTAACTCCCGGATACCGTAGGAGTGCTTTGGGTGTACCAAACGTCACAACGTAACTGGTTGACTATAAAGGTGCACTACAGGTATCTCCGAAAGTGTCTGTTGGGTTGACACGGATCGAGACTGGGATTTGTCACTCCGTATGACGGAGAGGTATCTCTGGGCCCACTCGGTAATGCATCATCATAATGAGCTCAAAGTGACCAAGTGTTTGGTCACGGGATCATGCATTACGGTACGAGTAAAGTGACTTGCCGGTAACGAGACTGAACGAGGTATTGGGATACCGACGATCGAGTCTCGGGCTTGTAACGTACCGATTGACAAAGGGAATTGTATACGGGGTTGTTCGAATCCTCGACATCGTGGTTCATCCGATGAGATCATCGAGGAGCATGTGGGAGCCAACATGGGTATCCAGATCCCACTGTTGGTTATTGCCCGAGAGCCGTCTCGGTCATGTCTACGTGTCTCCCGAACCCGTAGGGTCTACACACTTAAGGTTCGGTGATGCTAGGGTTGTATGAATATGAGTATGCAGTATACTGAATGTTGTTCGGAGTCCCGGATGAGTTCCCGGACGTCACGAGGAGTTTCGGAATGGTCTGGAGGTAAAGAATTATATATAGGAAGTGGTATTTCGGCCATCGGGAAAGTTTCGGGGTCACCCGGTATTGTACCGGGACCACCGGAAGGGTCCCGGGGGTCCACCGGGTGGGGCCACCCATCCCGGAGGGCCCCATGGGCTGAAGTGGGAGGGGATCCAGCCCATAGTGGGCTGGTGCGCCCCCCTAGGCACACCCCCTGCGCCTAGGGTTGAAACCCTAGGGTGGGGGGGGCGCACCACATGCCTTGGGGGGCACTCCTCCCCCCTTGGCCGCCGCCCCCTTGGGAGATTGAATCTCCCAGGGCCGGCGCCCCCCCTTGGGGGCCTATATAAAGGGAGGGGGGAGAGGGGCGGCAAAACCCTGAAGTCCTGGCGCCCCCTCCCCCTGCTACACCTCTTCCTCCTCCGTCGCGTGCTTGGCGAAGCCCTGCCGGAGTGCTGCTGTTCCACCACCACCACGCCGTTGTGCTGCTGCTGGAGCCATCATCATCAACCTCTCCTTCCCCCTTGCTGGATCAAGAAGGAGGAGACGTCACATGCACCGTACGTGTGTTGAAGGCGGAGGTGACGTCCGTTCGGCGCTAGGATCTCAGGTGATCTGAATCACGGCGAGTACGACTCCATCATCACCGCTCCATCTAACGCTTCCGTACGCGATCTACAAGTGGTATGTAGATGCAAACTCACTCCCTTGACTCGTTGCTTAGATGAACTCATAGATGGATCTTGGTGAAACCGTAGGAAAAATTTTAATTTTCTGCAACATTCCCCAACAGTTCAGTACGCCATGCTTTACGGCTTAGAACTGGGGTTCCAACGACGTTTTGAGCACCACGGAGCATATGAGATGTTCCAGGAGCTGAAATTGGTATTTCAGCCTCATGCCCAGGTTGAGAGGTATGAAACCTCCGACAAGTTCTTTAGCTGCAAGATGGAGGAGAACAGCTCTGTTAGTGAGCATGTACTCAGAATGTCTAGGTATTACCACCGCTTGAAAGAATTGGGAGTTAATCTCCCGGATGAAGTAGCGATTGATAGATTTCTCCCATCACTACCACCAAGCTAAAAGGGCTTTGTGATGAACCATAATATGCAAGGGATGGAGAAAACGATCCTTGAGCTCTTCAGGATACTTAAGGCGGAGGAGGTAGAAATCAAGAAAGAGCATCAAGTGTTGATGGTCAATAAGACCACCAGTTTCAAGAAGGGCAAGGGAAAGAAAGGGAACTTCAAGAAGAAAGGCAAGACAGTTGCCGCTCCCGTGAAGAAACTGAAGGTTGGACCCCAAACCCGAGACTGAGTGCTTCTATTGCAAGGGGAAGGGCCACTAGAAGCAGAACTGCCCCAAGTACTTGTCAGAGGCTGGCAACGTCAGCAAAGGTATATTTGATATACATGTGATTGATGTGTACCTTACTAGAGTAGTGCTCGTAGGAGCACCTGGGTATTTGATACTAGTTCAGTTGCTAATATTTGTAACTCGAAACAGGAGCTGCGAAATAAGCGAATACTAGCTAAGGACAAGGTGATGATGCACATCGGAAATGGTTCCAAGGTTGATGTGATGGCCGTCGGGATGCCCTCTACATTTACCTTCGGGGTTAGTTATGAACCTAAATAATTTTTATTGGGTGCATGTGTTAAGCATAAACATTATATCTGGATCTTGTTTATTGCAAGAAGGTTCTTCATTTAAGTCAAAGGATAATGGTTGTTCTATTTATATAGATAATATATTTTATGGTATGCACCCCTTGTGAATGGTTTATTCTTGTTTAATCTCGATCGTAGTGACAGTTGATGCCAAAAGATGCAAATTTAATGATGATAGTACCACATACTTGTGGCACTGCCGCTTAGGTCATATTGGTGTAAAGCACATGAAAAAACTCCATGTTGATGGACTTTTGGAATCACTTCATTATGAATCATTTGATACATGTGAACCATGCCTTATGGGCAAGATGACTAAAACCCCTTTTTCCAAATAAATGGAGCGGGCTAGTGACTTGTTGGAAATAATACATACTGATGTATGTGGTTTAATGAGTGTTGAAGCTCATGGTGGGTATCTTTATTTTCTTACCTTCACAGATGTTAGAGTAGATATGGGTATATTTACTTAATGAAACACAAGTCTGAAACATTTGAAAAGTTCAAGGAATTTCAGGATGAAGTGGAGAATCATCATAACAAGAAAATAAAGTTTCTAAGATCTGATTGTGGAGGTGAATATTTGAGTTACGAGTTTGGTGCTCATTTAAGACAATGTGGAATTGTTTCACCACTCACACCACCTGGAACACCACAACATAATGGTGTGTCCGAATGTTGTAATCATACTTTATTGGTATGGTGCATTCTATGATTTCTCTTACCGATTTGCCACTATCATTTTGGGGTTATGCATTAGAGACAACCGCATTTAATTTAAATAGGGCACCGTCTAGGTCCGTTGAGACAACACCGTATGAATTATGGTTTGGAAAGAAACCTAAATTGTCGTTTCTTAAAGTTTGTGGATGTGATGCTTATGTCAAGAGGCTTCATCTTGATACGCTCAAACCCAAAGCGGAGAAGTGCGTCTTCATAGGATACCCTAAACATACCATTGCGTATACCTTCTACCATAGATCTGAGGTCAAGATATTTGTTGCTAAAATGGGTCCTAGAGAAGGAGTTTCTATCGAAATAAGTGAGTGGGAGGAAAGTATAACTTGATGACCTAATTGTACCTTCTCCCGAACTGGAGAGTAGCACATCACAGAAATAAGTTCCCGTGATGCCTACACCAACCGGAGAGGAAGCTAATGATGATGATGATCATGAAACTTCAGATCAAGTTACTAACTTTCTAGGTCGACCACGACACGTTCCGCACCAGAGTGGTACAGTAATCCCGTCCTGGAAGTCATGTTGTTAGATGATACGTCTCCAACGTATCTATAATTTTTTATTGTTCCACGCTATTATATTATCCATCTTGGATGTTTTATATGCATTATTATGCTATTTATACCATTTTTGGGGGCTAACCTATTAACCTAATGCCAAGTGCCTGTTGTTCTTTTTTCCTTGTTATTGCCTTTAAGAAATTCAATACCAAACAGAGTCCAAATGGAATGAAACTTTTTGATGATTTTACTTGGACAACATGACACCTAGGAAGCTTCAGGTGGAGGTCGGGAGACCTACGAGGAGGCCACAAGCTCATAGGGCGCGGCCCGGGGGGTGCCCTCCAGGCTTGTGGGCCCCATGAGGCTCCTCTAACCCTAATTCTTCTTCTATAGATACCCAAATATTCCCCAAAGACTAGAGGGCACTTCAAAAATACTTTTCCGCCACTACAAGCTTCTATTCTCGTGAGATCCCATCTAGGGGCCTTTTCTGGCACTCTGTCGGAGGGGGATTCGATCACATAGGGCATCTACACCAACCTTGTTGCCCCTCTAATGATGTGTGAGTAGTTTACCACAGACCTACAAGTCCATAGCTAGTAGCTAGATGACTTCTTATCTATCTTTGATCTTCAATACAATGTTGTCCTCGATGTCCTTGGAGTTCTATTCTATGCAATCTTCTTTTGCGGTACGTTTGTTGAGATCCGTTGAATTGTGGGTTTATGTTCAGATTATCTATGAATATTATCTGAGTCTTCTATGAACTCTTTTATGCATGGTTTATATAGCTTTGTATTTATCTCCGATCTATTGATTTGGTTTGGCCAATTAGATTGATTTTTCTTGCAATGTGAGAGGTGCTTTGTGATGGGTTCAATCTTGTCGTGCTCAATCCCAATGACAGAAGGGGACATGACACGTATTCTATTGTTGCCATTAAGGATAATAATATGGGGTTTATTCATATTGATTGGATCTATCCCTCTACATCATGTCATCTTGCTTAAGGCGTTACTTCGTTCCTGTTAAGTTAATACACTAGATGCATGCTGGATAGCGGTCGATGTGTGGAGTAATAGTAGTAGATGCAGGCAGGAGTTGGTCTACTTGTCTCGGACGTGATGCCTATATACATGATCACTGCCTTTGATATCTACATAATTATTTGCTTTTGTATCAATTGCTCAATAGTAATTTGTTTACCCATTGTATCCTTCCTTTCAAGAGAGAAGCCTCTAGTGAAAACTATGGCCCCCGTGTCTATCTTTTATCATATTTTTTTCAGATCTACAAAACCAAAGACCCAAAAATGTCTTGCTGCAATTTATTTACCTTTATCTTATTTTGTACTTTCATTTATCTTTTATTTATATATATATATATATATATATATATCATATATCATCCTTGCAAGTGACCATGAAGGGATTAACTACCCCTTTTCATGTTGGGCGCAACTATTTGTTTGTTTGTGTAGGTGAGATCATTGGGGACTTGTGTTTTCCTCCTACTGGATTGATACCTTGGTTATTAACTGAGGGTAAATACTTATCTCTACTTTGCTGCATCACCCTGCCCTCTTCAACGGAAAAACCGACACAAGCTCAAGAAGTAGCAGGAAGAATTTCTAGCGCCGTCGCCAAGGAGGATCTACATCAAGTCTACCAAGTACCTGTCGTAAACTTGCATCTCTTGCACTTACATTATTCACCATTTTCCTCTCATTTTCCTCTCCCCCACTTCTAAAACAATTTCAAAAAAACACCAAAAAAATTCCTTTTATTTGTCTTCTTTCCGTTTGCCCTTTTCATTTGCTTTTTGTTTGGTTGTCTTCTAGATTGCTCGCTTTGCCATGATGTCTCAAGAAAATATTAAGTTGAGTGATTTTTTCAACACTAATAATAATGATTTTAATAGTACTCCGATTGCTCCCGCCACTAGTGCGCGATCTTATGAAATTAATGCCGCTTTATTGAATCTTGTTATGAAAGAAGAATTTTCTGGTAGTCCTAATGAAGATGTTGCATCCCATCTTAATACTATCGTTGAATTGTGTGATATGCAAAAGAAAAAAATATGTGGATAATGATATTGGCAAATTGAAGCAATTTCCATTCTCACTACGAGATCGTGCTAAAACTTGGTTTTCATCCTTGCCTAAAAATAGTATTGATTCCTGGAATAAGTGTAAGGATGCTTTTATTTCCAAGTGTTTTCCTCCCGCTAAGATCATATCTCTTAGGAATGATATAATGAATTTTAAGCAACTTGATCAGGAACATGTTGCACAATCATGGGAGAGGATGAAGTTAATGCTAAGAAATTACCCTACTCTTGGTTTAAGTTTATGGATGATTGTACACAAGAATTATGCTGGATTGAATTTTGCATCTAGAAATCTTTTAGATTCCACCGCATGAGGTCTTTTATGGAAATCACATTAGGAGAAGATACTAAACTCCTAGATAATATTATGGCAAATTACTCTCAATGGCATACCGAAAGATCCTCTACTACTAATAAAAAGTGCATATCATTGAAGAAATTAATACTTTGAGTGGAAAGATGGATGAACTTATGAAATTTATTGCTAGCAAGAGTTCTCCTATTGATACTAATGATATGCCTTTTTATACTTTGATTCAGAATAATAATGAATCTATGGATGTAAATTTTGTTCATAGGAACAATTTTGGTAATAACGCGTATCGAGGCAATTGTAATACTAGGTCGTTTCATAGTAATTCCTCTAATAATTATGGTAATTCCTACAACAATTATTATGGAAATTATAATAACATACATCTTGAGAATAATATTAAATATTTCATTAATTCTCAAAATATTTTCAATGCCATGGTAGAAGAAAATTTGCTTAAGATCGATGATTTGGCTAGAAACGTTGATAGAATTTCTCATGAGATTGATTCCTTGAAGATTAGATCTATGCCACCAGAGCTTGATATTAATCAATATCTGAAATCTACTCAAATTTATATTAATGAAAGTAAGGAGAGAATCGCTAGGATGCGAGCTAAGAGAAACTAGCTAGAAAAAGCATGTTCTTCTAGTTTTTGTGATAATCATGATGGAGATCTTAAAGTAATTGGTGTGACTCTTATTGAATCTTTGTTTGTTAATATAAATCTTTATGAATAAGGGACAAGAGAAGAGTCAACTTTATCTGTAAGGCGTCCCAATAATTTGGAGGGTGATGATCTTAATAAAAAAATTGATAAAAGTGGGATTGACGAGGTCAAAACTTTAACTAGTGATGAGCCCACTCTTTTGGATTTCAAGGACTTTAATTATGATAATTGTTCTTTGATTGTTGTATATCCTTCTTGCAATCCATGCTTAATTCACCTCAAGCTTATAATCAAAATAAGGCTTTTACTAAACATATCGTTGGCGCTATGATGAAATCTTTTGAAGAAAAACTTGAGTTAGAAGTTTTAATCCCTAGAAAGCTTTATGATGAATGGGAACCTACTATCAAAATCAAAATTAAATATTATGAGTGTTATGCTTTATGTGATTTGGGTGCTAGCGTTTCTACTATTCCAAAACCTTTATGTGATTGGCTAGGTTTCCACAAACTTAATTGTTGTTTTTGAATTTGCACTTAGCGGATTCCACTATTAAAAAACCTATGGGAATAATTAATGTTGTTCTTATTCTTGCAAATAGGAATTATGTGCATCTAGATTTCATTATGCTTGATATAGATTGCTATCCTGCATGCCCTATAATTCTTGGTAGACCTTTCCTTAGAACGATTGGTGCAATTATTGATACGAAAGAAGGAAACATTAGATTTCAATTTTCATTAAGGAAGGGCATGGAACACTTCCCATGAAATAAAATTAAGTTACCATATGAATCGATTATGAGGGCTACGTATGGATTGAATACCAAAGATGACAATACCTAGAACTATGCAATATGCCTAGCTAAGGGCATAAAACAATAGCGCTTGTTGGGAGGCAACCCAATTTTATTTTTGTTTTTCTTGTTATGCTCCTATTTTTCAATAAATATGCCATTATGCTCCTGTTATGATGGTGTTCTTTTGTTTTAATTAGTGCTTGTGCCAAGTAAGACCTTTGGGATGATTTGGAAGATACTTGATTTGATTCTATGAAAAATAGAAACTTTTGCGTCAAGTTCTGGAATTTTGTAAATTCACAGAACGTGTTTTTGTTCTGAATGTTCTACACAAGATTGATATACAAATTTCCCAGGTCTTCCTAATTTTTCAGAATTTTTAGAGTTACAAAAGTATGAGTAATATTTAGGTTATTACAGACTGTTCTGTTTTTGACAGATTCTGTTTTCATTGTATTGTTTGCTTATTTTGTTGAATCTATGGGTAGTATCGGGGGGTATGAACCATGGTGAAGTTAGAAAATACAGTAGATATAATGCTAATATGAAATTGGAATGAGTTTACAACAGTACCTAAGTGGTGATTTGTTTATATTATACTAATGATCTCACGAGTTTTCAATTGAGTTTTGTGTTGTGAAGTTTACAAGTTTTGGGTAAAGATTCAATGGACTAAGGAATAAGGAGTGGCAAGACCCTAAGCTTGGGGATGCCAAAGGCACCCCAAGGTAATAGTCAAGGAGAACCAAGCGTCTAAGCTTGGGGATGCCCCGGATGGCATCCCCTCTTTTGTCTACAATCCACCAGTAACTACTTGAGGCTATATTTTTATTCACCACATGATATGTGTTTTCCTTGGAGCGTCTTGTATTATACGAGTCTTTGTTTTATTTGCTTTTTAGTTTGCCACAATCATCCTTGCTGGACATACCTTTTGAGAGGGACACACATTAATCATGATTTCTTTAGAATACTCTTTGAGCTTCACTTATATCTTTTGAGCTAGGCAGTTGCTCTAGTGCTTCACTTGTATCTTTTAGAGCACGACGGTGGTTATATTTAAAAGAAATTGATGAACTATCATGCTTCACTTATATTATTTTGAGAGTCTTATATATAGTATGGAAATTTCCTTCGGTTATGAATTTAGTCCTAATATGATGGGTATTCAAGAGGGATACAATGAAAACATTCATGAAGATCATTGAATATATGAGAAGTTTGATTCCTTGCAATTGTTTTGAGATATAAATATGGTGATATTAGATTCATGCTAGTTAGTAATTGTGGTTTATCAAGAATATTTGTGTTAAGGTTTGTGATTCCCGAAGCATGCACGTATGGTCTCTCGTTATGCGATGAAATTGGAGCATGATTTGTTATTGATTGTCTTCATTATGAGTGGCAGTCGAGGCCGAGCGATGGTCTTTTCCTACCAATCTACCCCCCTAGGAGCATGCATAGTACTCCTCTGTCCCAAAATAAGTGCCTCGATGTTATACTAAGTTTAGTACAAAGTTGTACTAAGCTTGAGACACTTATTTTGACGGAGGGAGTAGTACTTTGCATTGAGAGCTAATAAACTTTTGCAATAAGTATGTGAGTTCTTTATGACTAATGTTGAGTCCATGGATTATACGCACTCTCACCCTTCCACTTTTGCTAGACACTCTAGTACTGTGCAACTTTGGCCGTTGCATTAAACCCTCCTTATACCTCCCCTCAAAACAGAAACCATACCTATCTATTATGGCATTTCCATAGCCATTCCAAGATATATTACCATGCAATTTCCACCGTTCTGTTTTTATTATGACACATATCATCATTGTCATATTTGCTTTGCATGATCATAAATTGGCATAGTATTTGTGGCTCTGCCACCACTCATATTTTTTATACATGTCACGCTAGATCATTGCAAAAGTCATTCATATAGATTCATATTTTTGTTCTAGTATTGAGTTGTAAGTAAAAAAGAAGTGTGATGATCATATGCATCATTAGAGCATTGCCCCATGTGAGGAATAAAAAATAGAGGCCAAAAGAGCCCAAGAAAAAAGACGCCAAAGTGCCCAAAAGAAAAAAGAAAAAAGAAAAAAATGGAAAAAAATGAGAGAAAAAGAGAGAAGGGACAATGTTACTATCCTTCTCCACACTTGTGCTTCGAAGTAGCACCATGTTCTTCATGATAGGGAGTCTCCTATTTTGCCTCTTACATATATTACTAGTGGGAATTCTTCATTATAGAACTTGGCTTGTATATTCCTATGATGGGCTTCCTCAAATGCCCAAGGTATCCATGAGCAAGCAAGCTGGATGCACACCCACTTAGTTTTCTTTTGAGATTCCATACACTTATAGCTCTAGTGCATCCGTTGCATGGCAATCCCTACTCACTCACATTGATATCAATTGACCTCTTCATTTGCCTAGTTGACGTGAGAATTTCTTTCTTCTTTTTGTCTACTACCACCTTCTATTCCACCCATAGTGCTATATCCATGGCTCACGCTCATGTATTGCGTGAGAGTTAAAAAATCTAAAGCACGTTAAAAGGTATGAACCAATTGCTTGTCTTGTCATCGGGGTTGTGCATGATAAATACTTTGTGCTAAGAAGATGGAGCATGACAAGACTATATGATTCTGTAGGGATAACTTTCTTTAGCCATGATATTTTGAAAAAACATGAATGCTTTTTGGTATGCTTGAAGTATTATTTTTTTTGTCAATATTAACCTTTTGTTTTGAATCTTATGGATTTGAATATTCATGCCACACAAAGAAAGATTACTTGATAAATATGTTAGGTAGCATTCCACATCAAATATTCTCTTTTTATCATTTACCTACTCGAGGATGAGCATGAATTAAGCTTGGGGATGCTTGATATGTCTCCAACGTATCTATAATTTTTTATTGTTCCATGCTATTATATTATCCATATTGGATGTTTTGTATGCACTATTATGCTATTTTTTAATCATTTTATATGACTAACCTATTAACCTAGTGCCAAGGGCCAGTTGTTGTTTCCCCCCTTGTTTTTTCCTTCATGAAAAATCAATACCAAACAGAGTCCAAATGGAACGAAACTTTTTGTCATTTTTTCTTGACCAACAAGACACTTAGGAAGCTTCGGGAGGAGGCCACAAGCTCGTACGGCGCACCCCAGGGGGCGCCCTCCAGGATTGTGGGCCCCCTGAGGTTCCTCTAACCCTAATTCGTCTTCTATAAATACCCAAATATTCCCTAAAGACCAGAGGGCTCACCAAAAATACTTTTCCGCCGCCGCAATCTTCTGTTCTCATGAGATCCCATCTAGGGGCCTTTTCCGGCACTCCGTCGGAGAGGGATTCGATCACAGAGGGCATCTACATCAACCTTGCTGCCCCTCTGATGATGTGTGAGTAGTTTACCACAGACCTACAGGTCCATAGCTAGTAGCTAGATGGCTTCTTCTCTCTCTCTTTGATCTTTAATACAATGTTCTCCTCGATGTTCTTGGAGTTCTATTCGATGTAATCTTCTTTTGCGGTGAGGTTGTTGAGATTCGATGAATTGTGGGTTTATGTTCAAATTATCTATGAATATTATCTGAGTCTTCTCTGAAATCTTTTATGCATGATTTATATAGCTTTGTACTTTTCTCCGATCTATTGATTTGGTTTGGCCAACTACATTGATTTTTCTTGCAATGGGAGAGGTGCTTTGTGATGGGTTCAATCTTGCGGTGCTCAATCCTAGTGACACAAGGGTAAATGACATGTATTGTATTGTTTTCATTAAGGATAAAAAGATGGGGTTTATTCATATTGATTGGGTCTATCCCTCTACATCATATCATCTTGCTTAAGGTGTTACTCCGTTCTTTTTAACTTAATACACTAGATGCATGATGGATAGAGGTTGATGTGTGGAGTAATAGTAGTAGATGCAGGCAGGAGTCGGTCTACTTGTCTTGGACATGATGCCTATATACATGATCATTGCCTTGTATATATACATAATTATTTGATTTTCTATCAATTGCTCAGTTGTAATTTGTTGACCCACCATATGCTTTCTTTCAAGAGAGAAGCCTCTAGTGAAAACTATGGCCCCCGGGTCTATGTTTTACCATATTATTTTCAGATCTACAAAACCGAAAAAAGCAAAATATCTTACTACAATTTATTTATCTTTATCTTATTTTCTACTTTTATTTATCTTTTATATCTATGTCTATCAGATCTCATCCTTGCAAGTGACCGTGAAGGGATTGACAACCCCTTTTTGTATGTTGGGTGCAAGTATTTGTTTGTTTGTGTAGGTGCGGTCATTGGGGACTTGTGTGTTCTTCCTACTGGATTGATACCTTGGTTCTTAACTGAGGGAAATACTTATGTCTACTTTGCTGCATCACCCTTTCCTCTTCAAGGGAAAAATCAAAGCAGGCTCAAGAAGTAGCATTGGACAACGGTGAACCTACGAACTATGAAGAAGCAATGATGAGCCCGGATTCTAACAAATGGCTTGAAGCCATGAAATCTAAGATAGGATCCATGTATGAGAACAAAGTATGGCCTTTGGTGGACTTGCCCGTTGAGCAAAAAGCCATTGAGATTAAATGGATCTTTAAGAAGATGACAGACGCTGATGGTAATATCACCATCAATAAAGCTTGACTTGTCGCAAAAGGTTTTCGACAAATTCAAGGACTTGACTATGATGAGACTTTCTCACCCGTAGCGATGCTTAAGTCTGTTAGAATTATGTTAGCAATTGTCGCATTCTACAATTATGAAATGTGGCAGATGGATGTCAAAACAACATTCCTTAATGGTTTCCTTAAGGAATAGTTGTATATGATGCAACCGATAGGTTTTGTTGATCCTAAGGATGCTAACAAAGTATGCAAGCTCCATCGATCCATTTATGGACTGGTGCAAGCATCTCCGAATTGGAATATACGCTTTGATAAGGTGATAAAAGCTTTTGGGTTTATACAAAGTTTATAAAGAAACTTATAATTATAAGAAAGTGAGTGGGAGCTCTATAGCATTTCTGATAGTATATGTGGATGACATATTGTTGATTGGAAATGATGTAGAATTTCTGGGAAACATAAAGGGTTGTTGAAAGGAGATTTTCAAAGGAAGACGTGGGTAAAGCTACTTCCATATTGGGCATCAAGATCTATAGAGAAAGATCAAGACGCGTGATAAGATTTTCAGAGAGCACATACCTTGATAAGATTTTGAAGGAGTTAAAATTGGATTAGTCAAAGAAGGAGTTCTTTCCTATATTGTAAGGTCTGTAGTTGAGTAAGACTCATGTAACATCCCAATTTTCAATTTGGATGGTATATCTAGATCATCATATGCATATCATATTTATTTTTCCATTTTTCTCTGATCCTAGAAATCTTAAGCAACTCAAGTACCCAAGGAGAGAGTTGGAGATTTCACAAAATTCATATTTGAAATTATTTTGAATTTGAAGAAATGATCAATTTGATTTTATTATTTTTCTCTCCAATTATTTCCAATATTAAAAATATATGAGAGAAGATAATATGACTTCTTCAACCTGAGAGAAATATTGTAGAAAGAATTTTAAAATCAAATAGTGATTTTATTGGTATTTTATTTGCTATTTTATTTGAATTAGAAAAATATTGCATTTTTGAAATTGCATCTTAGTCTAGAAAAATGTTCATCTTGTCATCAATATGAGGTTTGGATGGTGAAAATTGTTCCTGAATTTTTTAGATTTTTCTTTATATTTATTTAGGATTTTTCCTCACGGTGGATTTTTTTAAAAAAAAAGTCTCAGACCGACTGGGACAAAGCCCACCCGGCCCAGCAGGCCACAGGCAGCCGTCGCCGCCTTCGCCATGCCGCCGCCACCGCGTACGACAGCCAGACTCCTCGGAGTCCACGTCGACCTCGCGCCCCCTCGCCCAAGGCACCCCCTCGGGCCCCTTTATAATGCGTCGCCCTGCCGCCGCCTCCTCCTCCCCGTGTTGCCTCCTCCCGCCAGCAGCAGCAGCACCAGTCCCGCGTCGCCGTCGCCGCTGCAACGCCGCCGCGCCGCCGCCACAAGCGTAGCCACCGCCCCGCCAATGTCGCCTCGCCGTGCCTAGAGCCGTCGCTTCGCGCCGCCGCCGAGTCGTCATCATCACTGCCGCCGTCGACCGTCGCTGTCGAACCGGTACGAACCGGTCAACCCCAGTTTTTTTTCGTTTTAGTTCAGTTCGGTTGTTTTAGATCGGTTTTTTTAGGTTTTATTATTTAACGAACGCGTTTTAACGAACAGTTTTCGCCGTATAAGTTCTATTAACGGGCGTTCGCGCCGTAGGTTTTTCTTTTTAGTTATTTTTCGGCCAGGGACCTATCCGTGAATACTTTTATCATGATTTAGCCCCTGATTTTTAAACTAGCATACCTTTTTACTCGTTTATCCAAATTAGATGAAACCAGCGCCTAAATCTTTGTATCGTTCTGTTATTTCCAGTTAACCAAGTGGAACATGATTTTGGTACTGTAAAATTTGAGTGGATATATGGGTGAGCATATGGGTGGATTGGTTGAGGCACCTAGGGAACCCAGTGCTGCCTGTTTTTGGGAAATCCCGGAGTACCCGTGTGATTTTTCCTATGGAATGCCACTCAGGTTCAAAGGGATCATAAGGTTATTCATGCTAGAAACTTCCGTGTGCAGCCACAAGCCATTATGAGCTCTGGCATAGTTGAGTAAGTTGCTTGAGCTCTTGAAGAGGTGGACTAGAAGATGTAGGGGAAAGTAGGTGTACCAGTCCGCCTGGAGTAGAGAGTTAATGCTTCAGAAAGGCTATCTCTCGATCATCCGATCATGGATGCGGTTGAGTCTTGTGGGGAAAAGTACGCAAACCTCTGTAGAGTGTATAAACTAATCATGGTTAGCCGTGTCCCCGGTTATGGACATCTTGAGTATCTAGTACTTAAATCTATTGATGTGATCTCATCACATTACTTTCATTAATTTGAATTGGGTTAACAATGATACTTTTAATTGGGATTTGAGTTGGAGTTACCTTCTCAAATATGGGCAACTTGGGAGTAGTTAAATAAATTTATTCCTTTGTTGTAGGGAAAAACTAGCTTTATGCAAAACCATAAACTTACAGCCTCCACCAGCCAAATATTGCATGTAGATATAGTTCTTGCATTTCATTGCTTTAAAGTGTAACTCTGCCAGCATATTCAATGTGCTGACCTACATGGCTGCAACGTCTCATGTTGTAGACTACTCAGACGATGAATAAGGTGTGATAGGTCATAGTTTTGCACTCAGCTATGTCGTTGGAGTTGATGGACTCATTTACCTTCGAAGCTTCCGTAGTTATTTAGTTTAGATGGCCTTTGGCCATGATATTTTTGTGTAATCATACTCTTATTGAGGACTCGATGTAATAAGTGTGTGATTGAAACCATGTTATAATTCCTTGAGTACTATGCGTGTCAGCATTACCGATCCAGGGATGACACTGATGCATAGAGACTTGACAGTTTGAGGTCTGGTTGCTACAAGATGGTATCAGAGCACACGCTGACTGTAGGACGCGGCCACTAGAATGGGCCACATGATTTCTCTTCCCTACTCATTTCTAATTCTCCTCTCTTTCTACTCTATAGATGGCGCATCCCAGGAACAAGTTCACTCAGTCGGATGACGACACCCCTTTCGGACGACACTTGAAGGAAGTCACCAAGTATTTGAACATTGGACTACCAAGCTTCACGGGGACTTTCTCTACATCGGTACCGGGAGAGGAGCGCTGGAAGATCAAAGTCTGGGTACCTGGGAGGACATTTGCGCCAACAATGGAGCCTATTGACTTCTACGTGGATGCATGATACGTCCATTTTGCATCATGCTTTTATATCGATATTTATTGCATTATGGACTGTTGTTACACATTATGTCACAATACTTATGGCTATTCTCTCTTATTTTACAAGGTTTACATGAAGAGGGAGAATGCCGGCAGCTGGGATTCTGGGCTAGAAAAGGAGCAAATACTGCAAACCTATTCTGCACAGCTCCAAAAGTCCTGAAACTCCACGGAAGTCATTTTTGGAATTAATGATAAATATTCAGCGGAAGAAATACCTGAGGGGGGCCACCCACCGTCCACGAGGGTGGGGGCGCGCCCTACCCCCTGGGCGCGCCCCCTGCCTTGTGGGCCACCTGGCAGCCCTCCGGTGCCCATCATATGCTATATGAAGTCTTTTACCCTAGAAAAAATCATAAGCAAGCTTACGAGAGAAACTCTGCCGCCACGAGGCGGAACCAATCTAGGGCTCCGGCGGAGCTGTTCTGCCGGGGAAACTTCCCTACGGGAGGGGGAAATCATCACCATCATCATCACCAACGATCCTCTCATCGGGAGGGGGTCAATCTCCATCAACATTTTCACCAACACCATCTCCTATCAAACCCTAGTTCATCTCTTGTATCAAATCTTTGTACCAAAACCTCAGATTGGTACCCGTGGGTTGCTAGTAGTGTTGATTACTCCTTGTAGTTGATGCTAGTTGGTTTATTTGGTGGAAGATCATATGTTCAGATCCTTAATGCATATTAATACCCCTCTGATTATGAACATGAATATGCTTTGCGAGTAGTTACGTTTGTTCCTGAGGACATGGGTGAAGTCTTGCTATTAGTAGTCATGTGAATTTGGTATTCATTCGATATTTTGATGAGATGTGTGTTGTCTCTCCTCTAGTGGTGTTATGTGAACGTCGACTACATGACACTTCACCATTGTTTTGGGCTTAGAGGAAGGCATTGGGAAGTAATAAGTAGATGATGGGTTGCTAGAGTGACAGAAGCTTAAACCCTAGTTTATAAGTTGCTTCGTAAGGGGCTGATTTGGATCCATATGTTTCATGCTATGGTTAGGTTTACCTTAACACGTCTTTTGTAGTTGCGGATGCTTGCAATAGGGGTTAATCATAAGTGGGATGCTTGTCCAAGAAAGGGCAGTACCCAAGCACCGGTCCACCCACATATCAAATTATCAAAGTAACGAACGTGAATCATATGAGCGTGATGAAAACTAGCTTGACGATAATTCCCATGTGTCCTTGGGAGCGCTTTTCTCTATATAAGAATTTGTCCAGGCTTGTCCTTTGCTACAAAAAGGATTGGGACACCTTACTGCACCTTATTTACTTTCATTGTTTGTTACCAGTTACAAATTATCTTATCACAAAACTATCTATCACCTACAATTTCAGTGCTTGCAGAGAATACCTTACTGAAAACCGCTTGTCATTTCCTTCTGCTCCTCGTTGGGTTCGACACTCTTACTTATCGAAAGGACTACAATAGATCTCCTACACTTGTGGGTCATCAAGACTCTTTTCTGGCGCCGTTGCCGGGGAGTGAAGCGCCTTTGGTGAGTGGAACTTGGTAAGGAAATATTTATATAATGTGCTGAAATTTACTGTCGGTTGTTACTATGGAAACTAATCCTTTGAGGGGCTTGTTCGGGGTATCTTCACCCCGACCAGTAGAGTAAGGAGTTGCTCCTCAACCTACTGAACCTATTGAAAATATTTACTTTGAAATTCTTTCGGGTATGGTAGAGAAACTGCTAGCTAATCCCTTTGCAGGAGATGGAACATTGCATCCCGATTTACACCTTATCTATTTGGATGTAGTTTGTGGATTATTTAAGCTTGCAGGTATGCCCGATGATGTTGTTAAGAAGAAGGTCTTCCCTTTATCTTTGAAGGGAGATGCATTGACATGGTATAGGCTATGTGATGATATCGGATCATGGGACTATAAACGATTGAAATTGGAATTTCACCAGAAGTTTTATCCTATGCATCTTGTTCATCATGATCATAATTATATATATAATTTTTGGCCTGGCGAAGGAGAAAGCATCGCTCAAGCTTGGGGGAGGCTTAAGTCAATGTTATATTCATGCCCCAATCATGAGCTCTCAAGAGAAATGATTATTCAAAACTTTTATGCTCGGCTTTCTCTCAACAATTGCACCATGCTTGATATTTCTTGTGCTGGTTCTTATATGATGAAGACTATTGAATTCAAGTGGGATTTATTGGAAAGAATTAAATGCAACTTTGAAGATTGGGATTCTGACGATGGTAAGGAGTCAGGTATGACACCTAAGTTTGATGTGTTAAATCTTTTATGGATACCGATGCTTTTCGTGGATTTAGCACTAAATATGGACTTGACTCTGAGATAGTAGCTTCCTTCTATGAATCATTTGCTACTCATATTGATCTCCCTAAGGAGAAGTGGTTTAAATATAATCCTCCCAGTGAAGTAAAAGTAGTTGCACCTGTTACAGTTGAAGAAAAGACTATCACTTATAATGATCCTATTTTTCCTACTACTTATGTTGAGAAACCACCTTTCCCTATTAGGATAAAGGATCATGCTAAAGCTTCAACTGTGGTTCATAAGAGTAATACTAGAACATATACACCTCCTGAGCAAATTAAAGTTGAACCTAGTATTGCTATTGTTAAAGCTCTCTTGGCCGATAATATTGATGGGCATGTCATTTATTTTTGTGATGAAGCTGCTAGAATTGCTAGACCCGATGCTAAGAAACATAGACCTATTGTAGGCATGCCTGTTATTTCTGTTAAGATAGGAGATCATTGTTATCATGGCTTATGTTATATGGGTGCTAGTGCTAGCGCAATACCTCATTCCTTATATGAAGAAATTATGAATGATATCGCTCCTGCTGAAATAGAAGATATTGATGTTACTATTAAGCTTGCAAATGGAGATACTATTTCACCAATTGGGATTGTTAGAGATGTTGAAGTCTTGTGTGGGAAAGTTAAATATCATACTGATTTTCTTGTTCTTGGTTCCCCACAAGATATCTTTTGTCCCATTATATTTGGTAGACCCTTCTTGAATACCGTTAATGCTAAGATTGATTGTGAAAAGGATGTTGTTACAATTGGCTTGGGGGATATGTCTCATGAGTTTAATTTTGCTAAGTTTCGTAGACAAGCCCATGATAAAGAATTGCCTAGTAAGGATGAAATTATTGGTCTTGCTTCTATTGTCGTGCCTCCTACTGATCCTTTAGAAAAATATTTGCTAGACCATGAAAATGGTATATTCATGAATGAAAGAAGGGAAATAGATGAAGTATTCTTTAAATGGGGTCCTATTTTGACACACAACTTGCCTGTTAAAATCCTAGGGGATCCTCCACCACCCAAGGGTGATCCCGTGTTTGAGCTTAAACCATTACCTGATACTCTTAAATGTGCTTATCTTGATGAAAAGAAGATATATCATGTTATTATTAGTGCTAACCTTTCAGAGTAGGAAGAAAAAGATTATCGAAAACTCTGAAGAAGCACCGTGCTACTATTGGATATACTCTTGATGATCTTAAGGGCATTAGTCCCACTCTATGCCAACACAAAATAAATTTGGAAGAAGACGCCAAACCAGTTATTGATCACCAACGACGATTAAATACTAAAGCTCCTTGAGGCAGGTATAATTTATCGCATTGTTGATAGTCAGTGGGTAAGTCCTGTCCATTGTGTCCCTAAGAAGGGAGGTATTACTGTCGTTCCTAATGATAAAGATGAATTGATCCCGCAAAGAATTATTACAGGCTATAGGATGGTAATTGATTTCCGCAAATTAAATAAGGCTACTAAAAAAGATCATTACCCTTTACCTTTTATTGATCAAATGCTAGAAAGACCATCCAAACATACACATTTTTGCTTTCTAGATGGTTACTCTGGTTTCTCTCAAATACCTATGTCAGCGGATGATCAAGCAAAGGCTACTTTTACTTGCCCTTTCGGTACTTTTGCTTATAGACGTATGCCTTTTGGTTTATGTAATGCACCTGCTACCTTTCAAAGATGCATGATGGCTATATTCTCTGACTTTTGTGAAAAGATTTGTGAGGTATTCATGGATGATTTCTCCGTTTATGGATCCTCCTTTGATGATTGTTTGAGCAACCTTGAACGAGTTTTGCAGAGATGTGAAGATACTAGTCTTGTTTTGAATTGGGAGAAGCGCCACTTTATGGTTAATGAAGGCATTGTCTTGGGGCATAAAATTTCTGAAAGAGGTATTGAAGTTGATAAAGCTAAGGTTGATGCTATTGAAAAGATGTCGTGTCCCAAGGACATTAAAGGTATAAGAAGTTTCCTTGGTCATGCCGATTTTTATAGGAGGTTCATTAAGGACTTTTCTTAAATCTCTAGGTCTCTGACTAATTTATTGGAAAAAGATATTCCTTTTGTCTTTGATGATGATTGTGTAGAAGCATTTGAAATACTTAAGAAAGCTTTGATTTCTGCACCTATCATTCAGCCACCTGACTGGAATTTACCCTTTAAAATTATGTGTGTAGGTGCGTCCTAGGACAAAGAGTTGATAAGAAACTAAATGTTATTCAATATGCTAGTAAAACTCTAGACACTGCTCAGAGAAATTATGCTACCACTGAAAAAGATTTCTCAGCAGTTGTATTTGCTTGTGATAAGTTCAGACCTTATATTGTTGATTCTAAAGTAACTATTCCACTGATCATGTTGCTATTAAATATCTTATGGAAAAGAAAGATGTTAAACCTAGACTTATTAGATGGGTTCTCTTGCTACAAGAATTTGATTTGCATATTATTGATAGAAAGGGAGCTGAGAACCCCGTTGCAGACAACTTGTCTAGATTAGAGAATGTTCTTGATGACCCACTAATTATTGATGATAGCTTTCTTGATGAACAATTAGCTGTCATAAATGCTTCTCGTACTGCTCCATGGTATGCAGATTATGCTAATTACATTGTTGCTAAATTTATACCACCTAGTTTCACATACCAACAAAATAGAAAGTTCTTTTATGATTTAAGACATTACCTCTGGTATTACCCACACCTTTATAAAGAAGGAGTAGATGGTGCTATTAGACATTGTGTACCTGAGCATGAACAGGAACCGATCGTATGCAAGTGTCACTCCGAGGCATATGGAGGACACCATGCTGGAGATAGAACTGCACATAAGGTATTGCAGTCCGGTTTTTATTGGCCTGCTCTCTTCAAAGATGCCCGTAAGTTTGTCTTGTCTTGTGATGAATGTTAAAGAATTGGTAATATTAGTAGACGTCAAGAAATGCCTATGAATTATTCTCTTGTTATTGAACCATTTGATGTTTGGGGCTTTGATTATATGGTACCTTTTCCTGCCTTTAATGGATATACACATATCTTAGTTGTTGTTTATTACGTTACTAAGTGGGTAGAAGCTATTCCAACTAGTAGTGCTGATCATAACACCTCTATTAAGATGCTTAAAGAAGTTGTTTTTCCAAGGTTTGGAGTCCGTAGATACTTAATGATAGATGGTGGTTCACATTTTATTCATGGTGCCTTTCGTAAAATGCTTGCTAAGTATGATGTTAATCATAGAATTGCATCTCCATATCACCCACAGTCTAGTGGTCAAGTAGAATTGAGTAACAGAGAGCTCAAATTAATTTTGCAAAAGACTGTTAATATATCTAGAAAGAATTTGTCCAAGAAACTTGATGATGCATTATGGGCCTATAGAACTGCATATAAAAATCCCATGGGTATGTCTCCGTATAAAATGGTTTATGGAAAAGCATGTCACTTACCTCTCGAACTTGAACATAAGGCATATTGAGCTATTAAAGATCTCAATTATGATTTCAAACTTGTCGGTGAGAAGTGGTTATTTGATATTAGCTCACTTGATGAATGGAGAACCCAAGCCTACGAGAATACCAAGCTGTTTAAAGAAAAAGTTAAAAGATGGCATGAAAAAAGGATACAAAAGCGTAAGTTTAACGTAGGTGATTATGTGTTGCTATTCAACTCTTGTTTAAGATTTTTTTGCAGGAAAACTTCTCTCTAAATGGGAAGGCCCTTACGTTATCGAGGAGGTCTACCGTTCCGGTGCCATAAAAATCAACAACTTCGAAGGCACAAATCTGAAGGTGGTGAACGGTCAAAGAATATCTCAGGTAATCCTATAAATGTTGAAACTAATGTTATTGAAACCGTAACCCTGGAGGAATACATAAGGGACACTTTCCAGAACGTTTCAGCCTCGGAAAAGGAATAGGTATGTGGTACGGTAAGTAAACCGACTCCAAAACAATTCTAATAGCAATCTTTCTCCGTTTTGGAATATTTAAGAAAATAGGAAAATAAGGAGTAGTCCGGGAAGGACACCAGGTGTTCACGAGGGTGGAGGCATGCCCTACCCTACTAGGCGCGCCCCCCTGCCTCGTGGGCACCTCGTGTGCTCTCTAGACTCCGTTTTCTTGCACGTTACTTCTTTTGGTCAGTAAAAATTCGTTATATAATCTCCCGAAGGTTTTGACCACCATATCACGCAAATATCTTATGTCTTTGTTTCGAGCTGTTTTTCTGACAGATCTAGAGCACCATGACGTCTTCAAGCGCCCCCAAGGACAAGTATTTCGAGAGGGTCATAAACCCCTACCTCGCGGAGGTGCTGCATCACCCTCAAACCATTGAGATGTGTGAGGGGGTGCTGCACATCCGCGATGTTGAGGGACCAAGGAGTACCGGAAGCGTGGACACAAAGCTCGAAACGATGGAAAAACAAGTTTTCAAATGCCAAGGGATGGTGGAACTTGGACTCAACACCAACCAGATGATGATCGCGGAGTTTACCAACAACCACAAGTTGGACGCCAAGAACATTGGGGAGACCATCTTCAAGCTTCACGAGAAAATCGAGCACCTCCAAGCCTAGATCTATGACCTGCAAAACCAAAACTGTGAGTACAAATATAGATTTAAGAGGATGAGTTTGGCTGCAGGTTTGAGGATCCCGGAGACTCGATCATCCTTCTATGATGGTGAGCCTATGCCTTGGAAGACAAATGACAAGCCTACATCATCAACAACTCCATCATCACCACCTCCGAGGAACTAATTACATGGGTATGGGCACTCCCCTTGGCAACTACCAAGCTTCGGGGAGGTGCCCCGGTATCGTATCACCATCACACTCATATCTTTACCGTTTTACTTAGTTCGATCTTTTTGGTAATATCTTGATCTTGTAGAATAATGTTTTGGTATGAATTAGTTTTGAGTTTTGCTTTGTGATCCCTCTATGTAATCGAGTCCGTGAGCTATATATAATAAAGATTAGTGTTGATTCAAGGGCTTCGCTATCTTGCTATGATCTTTAGTGCATAAAAAAGTAAAAAGAAATAAAAGAGATCATATTGATCTTATGGAGAGTAATGACTTCACATATAAAGAGTATGATGATTAAAAGTTGTTGAGAGTTGGCAAACATAGTTTTCGTCATCGTTGCAATTAATAGGAAGTAATAAAGAAAGAGAGGTTCTCACATATAAATACACTATCTTGGACATCTTTTATGATTGTGAGCACTCACTAAAGTATGACATGCTAAAGAGTTGATGTTGGACAAGGAAGACAACGTAATGGGTTATGTTTTCTCACATCGTAGTTAAAGTATATTGTCATGGATCATCCAACATGTTGAGCTTGCCTTTCCCCCTCATGCTAGCCAAATTCCTTGCACCAAGTAGAGATACTACTTGTGCTTCCAAATATCCTTAAACCCAGTTTTGCCATGAGAGTCCACCATATCTACCTATGGATTGAGTAAGATCCTTCAAGTAAGTTGTCATGTTGCAGGCAATAAAAATTGCTCTCTAAATATGTATGACTTAATAGTATGGAGAAAATAGGCTTTATACGATCTTGTGATATGGAAGTAATAAAAGCGACGGACTACATAATAAAGGTTCATATCACAAGTGGCAATATAAAGTGACGTTCTTTTGCATTAACATTTCGTGCATCCAACCATAAAAGCACATGATAACCTCTGCTTCCCTCTACGAAGGGCCTATCTTTTACTTTATGTCTTTTACATTATGCAAGAGTCAAGGTGATCTCCACCTTTCCTTTTTACATTTTATCCTTTGGCAAGCACCTCGTGTTGGAAAGATCCTGATACATATATCCAATTGGATGTAAGTTAGCATGAACTATTATTGTTGACATTACCCTTGAGGTAAAAGGTTGGGAGGCAACACTATAAGCCCCTATCTTTCTCTGTGTCCGATTAAAACTCCATAACCATAAGTATTGCGTGAGTGTTAGCAATTGTGAAAGACTACATGATAGTTGATTATGTGGACTTGGTGAAAAGCTCTATTATTGACTCTTTCCCATGTTATGATAAATTGCAATTGCTTCAATGACTGAGATTATAGTTTGTTAGTTCTCAATGAAGTTTCTGAATCATACTTGACATTGTGAATAGATGGTTACTTGAGCATAAGAAATCATATGACAATATATATATATATGTTGTTGTTATAAGAATGATCATGAAGCCCTCATGTCCGTATTTTATTTTTATCAACACCTCTACCTCTAAACATGTGGACATATTTTTCGATATCGGCTTCCGCTTGAGGACAAGCGAGGTCTAAGCTTGGGGGAGTTGATACGTCCATTTTGCATCATGCTTTTATATCGATATTTATTGCATTATGGACTGTTGTTACACGTTATGTCACAATACTTATGGCTATTCTCTCTTATTTTACAAGGTTTACATCAAGAGGGAGAATGCCGACAGCTGGGATTCTGGGTTGGAAAAGGAGAATATATTGGACACCTATTCTACACAGCTCCAAAAGTCCTGAAACTCCACGAAAGTAATTTTTGGAATTAATGATAAATATTCAGGAGAAGAAATACCTGAGGGGGGCCACCCACCGTCCACGAGGGTGGGGGCGCCCTACCCCCCTGGGTGCGCCCCCTGCCTCGTGGGCCACCTGGCAGCCCTCTGGTGCCAATCTTCTGCTATATGAAGTCTTTTACCCTGGAAAAAATCATAAGCAAGCTTACGGGACGAAACTCCGCCTCCATGAGGCGGAACCTTGGCGGAACCAATCTAGGGCTCCGACGGAGCTGTTCTACCGGGGAAACTTCCCTCCGGGAGGGGGAAATCATCACCATCATCACCACCAACGATCCTCTCATTGGGAGGGGGTCAATCTCCATCAATATCTTCACCAGCACCATCTCCTCTCAAACCCTAGTTCATCTCTTGTATAATTTGTACCAAAACCTCAGATTGGTACTTGTGGGTTGCTAGTAGTGTTGATTACTCCTTGTAGTTGATGCTAGTTGGTTTATTTGGTGGAAGATCATATGTTCAGATCCTTAATGCATATTAATACCCCTCTGATTATGAACATGAATATGCTTTGTGAGTAGTTACGTTTGTTCCTGAGGACATGGGTGAAGTCTTGCTATTAGTAGTCATGTGAATTTGGTATTCGATCGATATTTTGATGAGATGTATGTTGTCTCTCCTCTAGTGGTGTCATGTGAACGTCGACTAAATGACACTTCACCATTGTTTTGGGCCTAGAGGAAGGCATTGGGAAGTAATAAGTAGATGATGGGTTGCTAGAGTGACAGAAGCTTAAACCCTACTTTATAAGTTGCTTCATAAGGGGTTGATTTGGATCCATATGTTTCATGCTATGGTTAGGTTTACCTTAATACTTATTTTGTAGTTATGGATGCTTGCAATAGGGGTTAATCATAAGTGGGATGCTTGTCCAACAAAGGGCAGTACCCAAGCACTGGCCACCCACATATCAAATTATCAAAGTAACGAACGTGAATCATATGAGCGTGATGAAAACTAGCTTGACGATAATTCTCATGTGTCCTTGGGAGCGCTTTGCTCTATATAAGAATTTGTCCAGGCTTGTCCTTTGCTACAAAAAGGATTGGGCCACCTGGATGCACCTTATTTACTTTCATTGTTTGTTACCAGTTACAAATTATCTTATCACAAAACTATCTGTTACCTACAATTTCAGTGCTTGCAAAGAATACCTTACTGAAAACCGCTTGTCATTTCCTTCTGCTCCTCATTGGGTTCGACACTCTTACTTATCGAAAGGACAACGATAGATCCCGTACACTTGTCGGTCATCAATGCACCAAGCTGGAGTATAGGAAAAAGCATGGTAGCGCATATCACCTTTGGACGCATATGTGAAGTGTATCACAAGGAGCTGGAGAATACCATCTATCAGATATGTGGCCTCCGCGATGAAAAATGGGAGATGATTCATACCAGGAGGGATGGATCAATTGCAGCCTACATTCAAGAGATGGGAGATCATATTCGTCGACTAGAGAATCAACAAATTATCCACATGAAGAAGATCAAGAAACTGGTGAAGAGAAACAACGAGCTAGAAGAGGAACTCAAGTCTACATGCGATGGATACAAGGAGAACATTGCCGTACTACTGGAGAAGCATGAAGACCTAAAGTGGAAGATGGGAATATCAGTGGAGAATATCAAGCGAGCAACAGAGATCCGTTCGGAGGACTACATCATCCTGGACGACACCGACACGGATAGTGATGCAAATGATGACAGCGATGACGACTACGTTGACGAAGCTGGAGCAGATATCATGGAGTCTTCCTCTGATGAAAATTTCTAGATGACCACCATTGTAAATAGTAGTATTCCTCCAAGTAGTTAGCAACGATCGAGTTTGTAAACATAGGTTAGACCGATTGTGTGATCTTGTGTGCTATTGAATGAAGTGAAATTGATGGTGTTTGCCTCATGAGCATATGGGTAGTGAATTTCTCTTAGATCTCATCCTATTCTCTTTTCTCACCCCTTCTAACCCATCAGATGCCTCCGAGACATGACAATGGATTTGCCTTCCCACCGGAGCTCACTCAGTTGATCCAGCAGCAGAATGCCTTGATGCAGATACTAGTTCAGAACCAGAACCAAGGCAACAACAACAACAACAACAACAACAACAACAACAACAACAACAACAACAACAACAACAACAACAACAATAACAATAACAATAACCCACCCACCCACCACCCCCAGTTGATCACCTAGCCCGATTTCTAAGGTTGAATCCACTGGTGTTCTCTAGTAGCACCGAGCCGATTGTTGCAGATGATTGGCTCTGCAAGATTGGAAGAGAGATGACCACTGCAGGAAGCACAGATGCGGAGAGAGTGCATTTTGCCGCACATCAGCTTGATGGACCTGCAGCTTCTTGGTGGGAGAATTTCACAGCCACTTACCCCATTGACACTGTTACATGGGATCAGTTTCAGCAGGCTTTTTGCACTGCCCATGTTTCACCAGGAGTTATGAGCATGAAGAAGCGCGAGCTTCGCAATTTGCGCCAAGGAGGGCGTACAGTGGGCTAGTATGTGGATGAGTTTAGCAAGTTAGCACGCTATGACCTTGATGACGTAGCTACAGATGCTGCTAAGCAGGAGAAGTTTCTGGAGGGACTGAATGATGAGCTGAGCATGCAGTTGATGGTGGCAACATTCAACAACTACCAGGAGTTGGTAGACAGGGCTCTCATGATTGAAGGCAAGCAGCAACAGATTGATAATCGCAAGAGGAAGTATGGACAGGGTAGGTACACCTCTGGAGCACAGCAGAAGCCCTGTTGTTCCCCGTACTTGGGAGGACATAACCACAACCATGAAGGACACAACCATGGAGGACATACGCACAATGGAGCAAGTTCGCACAACCATAGTGGTCCCAAGAATGGCAATGGGAATGGAGGAAGCAGCAGCCAGAACCGTTCTAACCCTGTAACACCAGCCAAGAGGGATCTGAGCCACATTACCTGTTTCAAGTGCCAGAAGACCGAACATTATGCTACTGAATGTCCTGAAGCTAAGAATGGAAATGGCAATGGAGGTCCTGCCAAGAAGCCCAACCCCTTCACCAAAGGTCAGGTGAACCACGTAAGCATGGAGGAGATTGAGGATCAACGCGATGCAGTTGTCGGTAAGTTTTTGATTAATGCATTTACCACACTTGTTCTTTTCGATACTGGTGCATCGCATTCATACATATCAAGGGGATTTATGGATAAGTATAACCTGCCAACCGCAGCCCTTAAGTCACCTATGTTAGTAAGTTCCCCAAGAGCGGAGCATATGGCTAGTAGGGGATGCTATTAGTTGCCACTAACCATAGCTAGACATGTTTTCCCCACCGACCTAATTGTTCTGGAGTCACAAGGACTGGATGTGATACTGGGAATGGATTGGCTATCCAAGTTTGAAGGAAACATCGATTGCGCCAGCAAATCAATTCTTCTCACCACCCCAGAAGGAAAGAGGATCAAGTATGTATCCTAGCATGCGCCGAGGAGAACTCAGGTGAATTCCTTATCAGGAGTTGTACAGGAGGAAGTGCCAGTGGTGAAGGATTACCCCGACGTATTTCCGGAGGAGTTACCAAGCATGCCACCGGATCGAGACACTGAGTTTTTGATTGAGCTATTGCCAGGCACCGGACCAATATCAAAGAAACCGTATCGGATGCCCGCAAAGGATCTGGAGGAAATTAAGACACGAATAAAGGAGTTACTGGAGAAAGGTTACATTCGACCAAGTTCATCACCTGGGGGAGCCCCAGTGCTTCTAGTGGAGAAGAAGGATGGATCTTTAAGGATGGTTGTTGATTATCAGGCGCTGAATGAAGTGACGATCAAGAACAAAATCCACTGCCGATGATCAATGATTTGCTTGACCAGTTGCAAGGAGCTAAAGTTTTCTCTAAGATCGATCTTCGATCAGGTTATCACCAGTTGAAGATCTAAGAGCAGGATATACCTAAGACAGCTTTTACCATAAGGTACGGACTAACGCACCCGCCTATTTCATGAATATGATGAACAAAGTGTTTATGGAGTTTTTGGATAAGTTCATCGTGGTGTTCATTGATGATATATTGGTCTACTCAAAGAATGAAGAGGAGCATAAGGAGCACTTGTGTCTGGTTCTTGAGAAGCTCAGAGAACATTAGTTGTATGCCAAGTTCAACAAATATGAGTTTTGGTTAAAGGAAGTTGGATTTCTCGGACATGTTATATCCGGAGAAGAAATAGCAGTAGACCCTACCGAGGTTACTTCTGTCACTAAATGGGTGGCACCCACATCAGTTGGAGAGATCAGAAGTTTTCTTGGACTCACAGGTTATTATCGGAGGTTTATTGAGAATTTCTCCAGGATTGCAAAGCCCATGATGGAGTTATTGAAGAAGGACACCAAGTTTAAATGGACTGAGGATTGTGAGGCCAGTTTTCAGGAGTTGAAGAAACGTTTGGTTACAGCCCCCGTGCTGATTCTCCCAGACCAACTTAAGGATTACCAAGTATATTGCGACACTTCCCGTCGAGGACTTGATGCTGTACTTATGCAGGAAGGAAGATTTGTTTCATATGCCTCACGACAGCTTAAACCTCATGAGTTGAATTATGCTATGCATGATTTGGAGTTAGCAGCCGTAGTGCACGCGCTGAAGACATGGAGACACTTTCTCATTGAAAACCATTATGATGTGTACACGGATCATAAGAGTTTGAAATACATCTTCATGCAGAAGGAGTTGAACCTCAGGAAAAGGAGATGGTTGGAGCTCATAAAGGATTATGATATGAAATTGCACTATCATCCCAGAAAGGCCAATGTCGTAGCAGATGCATTGAGCCGCAAGAGTTATGTTAACACGCTCATAACCGGAGGATTACCTAAGGAGCTAGTAGATGATCTTCGAGAGTTATGCTTGGAGATAGTTCCGAGAGGTTATGTTGCGGCATTGGAAATTCAGTCTACTCTTTTGGGTAAGATCAGAGAAGCCCAGAAGACTGACAAGGAGATCGCCGAGATAAAGGAAAGGATGAGTAAAGGAAAGGCAAAAGGATTTCGTGAGGATGAGCATGACACTTTATGGTTTGAGGATCGCATATATGTGCCTAACGACCCCGAGATCAGGAAGTTGATTCTGCAGGAGGCCCATGATTCACCATACTCAATTCACCCAGGCAACAGTGAGATGTATCTAGATCTGAAGGAAAGTTTTTGGTGGACAGGAATGAAGAAGGATATAGCCGAGTATGTAGTAGTATACTATGTATGTCAGAGAGTCAAGGCAGAGCATCAGAAGCCAGCAGGATTGCTACAACCATTGCAGATACCCGAATGGAAGTGGGATAAGCTTGGCATGGATTTTATCACTGGATTACCCAGGACTCGTTCAGGCTATGACTCTATCTGGGTTGTGGTCGATCATTTGACGAAGGTAGCTCATTTCATCCTGGTGAAGACCACCTATATGAGTGCTAAGTTGGCAAAGATATACATGACCAGGATCGTATGTCTTCATGGAGTTCTGCGGACCATTGTATCAGATAGAGGAACCCAGTTTACTTCAAAGTTTTGGAACCATTTGCATGAAACTTTGGGTACCATGCTAGAGTTCAGTACAACCTTTCATCCACAGACAGATGGACAGACCGAGAGAGTTAATCAGATTCTGGAAGACATGTTGAGAGCTTGTGCGCTAGATTATGGATCTAGTTAGGATGACAATTTTCCATATGCAGAGTTCTCTTATAACAACAGTTATCAAGCCAGTTTGAAGATGGCCTCTTTCAAAGCCTTATATGGAAGGAGGTGCAGGACACCGTTATCGTGGGATGAAGTTGGAGATTGACAGTTGTTCGGACTAGACTTAATCAAAGACTCTGAAGAGAAGGTTAAGTTGATTCGCGACAAACTCAAGGTAGCCCAGTCCAGGAAGAAGAGTTATGCGGATACTAAATGCAAGGAGATAGTTTACGAAGTCGGAGATAGAGCATATCTTCGGGTGTCCCCACTTCGAGGAGTTAAGCGTTTTGGAGTCAAGGGAAAGCTAGCACCACGTTTTGTGGGACCATACAAAGTTTTGGAACGCATGGGAGAAGTTGCATACAAGCTGGAATTGCCAGAAGGATTGTCAGGAGTTCATGATGTATTTCACGTTTCCCAGTTGAAGAAGTGACACGCAGAGATGGTCGATATTCCTCTGACAGATACAGTGCCACTGGAAGCAATTCCGTTAGACAGTGATTTGACCTATGAAGAGAAGCCAGTCAAGATTCCCGAGTTTTCCAGTTGAGTTACTCGCGACAAGGTTATCAAGTTTTGCAAAGTTCAGTGGAGCCACCATACCGAGGAGGAAGCCACCTGGGAGCGAGAAGAAGATCTCCATAGAGACCACCCAAACCTTTTTCCTGACCAACCCGAATCTTGAGGGCGAGATTCATCTTAAGGGGGTAGATTTATAACATCCCAATTCTCAATTTGGATGTTATATCTAGATCGTCATATGCATATCATATTTATTTCTGCATTTTTCTGTGGTCCGAGAAATCTTAAGCAACTCAAGGACCCAAGGAGAGAGTTGGAGATTTCACAAAATTCATATTTGAAATTATTTCGAATTTGAAGAAAGGATCAATTTGATTTTATTATTTTTCTCTCCAATAATTTCCAATATTAAAAATATATGAGAGAAGATAATATGACTTCTTAAACCTGAGAGAAATATTGGAGAAAGAATTTTAAAATCAAATTATGATTTTATTGGCATTTTATTTGCTATTTTATTTGAATTAGAAAAATATTGCATTTTTGAAAATTGCATCTTAGTCCAGAAAAATGTTCATCTTGTCCTAAATATTAGGTTTGGAAGGTGAAAATTGTTTTTGGAATTTTTAGATTTTTCTTTATATTTATTTAGGATTTTTCCTTGTGGTGGATTTTTTTAAAAAAAAAAGACTCGGAACGACTAGGTCGAAGCCCAGCCGGCCCAGCAGGCCGCAGGCCGCCGCCGCCGCGTACGGGATCCGGACTCCTCGGAGTCCGGGTCGGCCTCGCGCCCCCTCGCCAAAGGCACCACCCCCCTCGGGCCCCTTTATAATGCGTCTCCCCGCCACCGCCTCCTCCCGCCAGCAGCAGTCGCAGTAATCCCGCACCGCCGCCGCCGCACCGCCGCCACTCGCGTAACCATCGCCCCGCCGCTGTCGCCTCGCGATTCCTAGCGCCGTCGACCGCCGGCCGTCGAACCGGTACGAACCGGTCAACCCCGGGTTTTTTCGGTTTAGTTCGGTTCGGTTGTTTTAGTCGGGTTTTTTAGGTTTTTATTATATAATGAACGTTTGTTCGTTCGTTTTAATGAACGGTTTTCGCCGTATAAGTATTTTTAGCGAACGTTCGCGTCGTAGGTTTTTCTTTTTAGTTTATTTTTCGGCTAGGGACCTATCTGTGAATAGTTTTATCGCGATCTAGCCCCTAATCTTAAACTAGCATAACTTTTTACTCGCTTATCCAAATTAGATGAAACTAGTGCCTAAATCTTCGTATCATTCTGTTCTTTCTAGTTAACCAACTTGAACATGATTTTGGTACTGTAAAACTGGAGTTTTGTCCAGATTAATAAACAATCTTGTTTTGTTCGTATTTTGAGTTTCGTTGCTCCGTTTGAGTTGAATCTTTTTGCAAATCATAGCTGATCACATGTATCTACTGTTAAGATCTAATCCACATGATAATAATGTTGTTAGGTTTGACTTTTGTTAGTTTAGCCATTTGCTTGTTTCGTGTTTGATTTGGATATTTTCTCGTTTTTTCTCATGTTTCGTTTGAGTGATTGGTTATGTATGCTATTCTTTGTCTACGCTAGATTACCCGGAGTGCGAAGCTTGTTACTACGAATCTCTAGAGTTTGCAGATCGTCACCAAGGCAAGTTACACTTTGACCATACTCTTTTATACCCAATTTTTACTATGCATTAGTATTGCCCTCAAATATTTGCATGAGTAGGATTGGGAACATGTGCTTTGGTTGTAGTGCTTGAGGTAGGAACCTAATACCTTCTGATCACCCCGGAAATATACGTTATGCTTATTTATTGCTTAGCCATGCTCGTAGACGGGGATTAGATCGTGATTCACACATGGAAGTTGAGAGTTATTTAATCATGAATATACATCTGGGTGGATTGGTTGAGGCACCTGGGGAACCCAGTGTTGCGCGTTTTTGGGAAATCCTGGAGTACCCGTGTGATTTTTCCTATGGAATGCCACCCAGGTTCAAAGGGATCATAAGATTATTCATGCTAGAAACTTCTGTGTGCAGCCACAAGGCATTATGGGCTCTGGCATAGTTGAGTAATTTGCGTGAGCTCTTGAAGAGGTGGACTAGCAGATGTAGGGGAAAGTAAGTGTACCGGTCCGCCCGGAGTAGAGAGATAATGCTTCAGAAAGGCTATGTCTCGATCATCCGATCATGGATCCGGTCGAGTCTTGTGGGGAAAAGTGTGCAAACATCTGCAGAGTGTATAAACTAATCATGGTTAGCCGTGTCCCCGGTTATGGACATCTTGAGTATCTCGTACTTGAATCTATTGATGTGATCTCATCACGTTACTTTCATTAATTTGAATTGGGTTAACAATGATACTTTTAATTGGGATTTGAGTTGGGGTTACCTTCTCAAATATGGGTAACTTGGGAGTAGTTAAATAAATTTATTCCTTTGTTGTAGGGAAAAACTAGCTTTATGCAAAATCATAAACTTACAGCCTCCACCAGCCAAATATTGCATGTAGATATAGTTCTTGCATTTCATTGCTTTACACTGTAACTTTGCCAGCATTTTCAAATGTGCTGACCTACATGGCTGCAACGTCTCATGTTGCAGACTACTCAGACGGCGAATAAGGTGCGATAGGTCGTTGTTTTGCACTCAGCTATGCCGTTGGAGTTGATGGACTCATTTACCTTCGAAGCTTCCGCAGTTATTTAGTTTAGATGGCCTTCAGCCATGATATTTTTGTGTAATCATACTCTTATTGAGGACTCGATGTAATAAGTGTGTGATTGAAACTCTGTTATAATTCCTCGAGTATTGTGCGTGTCAGCATTACCGATCCAGGGATGACACTGATGCACAGAGACTTGACCATTTGAGGTCTGGTCGCTACAACTCAAGGATCGACCACGGCAGAAGAAAGAGAAAGGATGAAATTCGTCCCATATGCTTTAGCCATAGGCTCTATAATGTATGACATGCTGTGTACCAAACCTGATGTGTGCCTTGCCATGAGTTTGGCAAGGGGGTACAAAGTGATCCAGGAGTGGATCACTGGACAACAGGCAAAATTATCCTTTGGTTCCTAAAGAGGACTAAGGAAATGTTTCTCGATTATGGAGGTGATAAAGAGTTCGGCATAAAGGGTTACGTCGATTCGAGCTTTGACACCGATCCAGATGACTCTGTGTCGCAAACTGGATACATAGAGTGGACCGGTCATTTGGAACAGCTCCAAGTGGGTGTGGTAATTGCATTTACAGTATGACATAGAGATTTGCAAATTACATAGGGATCTGAATGTTGCAGACTCATTGACTAAAACCTCTCTCACAAGCAAAACATAATCAAGCCCCGGAACTCATTGGGGGTTGATCACATAGAGATGTGAACTAAATTATTGACACTATTGGAAATATGCCCTAAAGGCAATTATAAAATGGTTATTATCATATTTCCCGTTCATGATAAATGTTTATTATTCATGCTAGAATTGTATTGATTGGAAACTTAAATATATGTATGAATACATAAACTACACCGTGTCCCTAGTAAGCCTCTACTATACTAGCTCGTTGATCAAAGATGGTTATGGTTTCCTAACCATGGACAAGTAGTATAACGGGATCACATCATTAGGAGAATGATGTGATGGACAGACCCAACTGTAAGCTTAGCATCAGATCGTTTAGTTATTTGCTATAGCTTTCTTCATGTCAAGTATCAGTTCCATAGACCATGAGATCATGCTACTCCCGAATACCGGAGGACTGCTTTTTGTGCTATCAAACATCACTTTGTAACTAGGTGATCATAAAGGTGCCCTACAGGTATCTCCGAAGGTGTCTGTTGGGTTGCATGGATCAAGACTGGGATTTGTCGCTCCGTGTGACGGAGAGATATCTTTGGGCCCTCTTCGTAATACAACATCATAAGAAGATTCATGTGACTAATGAGTTTAGTCACAAAATCTTGTATTACGGAACGAGTAAAGAGACTTGTCAGTAACGAGATTGAACTAGGTATGGAGATACCAAGGATCGAATCTCGGACAAGTAACATATCGCCGGATAAAGGGAATTACATATGGGATTGACTAAATCCTTGACGTCATGCTTCAACTGATAAAGATCTTCATTGAATATGTAGGAACCAATATGGGCATCCAGGCTCCGCCATTGGTTATTGAACAGAGAGGAGTCTCGGTCATGTCTGCATGTTCCGAACCTGTAGGGTCGCACGCTTAAAGTTCGGTTGCGCTAGGGTAGTATTGAGATATTAATAGTGGAAATTCTGAAGGTTGTACAAAGTCCCGGATGGGATCCAGGATGCCACGAGGAGCTTCGGAATAGTCTGGAGGTAAAGATTTATATTTGGAAAGTTGTTGTTGGGGTTCCAGGAAAAAGTCTGGTTTTTCGGTATTGTACCGGGAAGCCACAGGAAGGTTCCAGAGGGTTCTGGAGGGGTCCGTAAGCCATCGTAGGGTACCATCACATCCCATACAGTAGCATGGGTTGTAGGGGGGGCACTCTAACCTTAATGGGCTAGGGGCACCAGCCCCTACAAGGCACATGCGCATGGGAGAGGGGAAACCCTAAGGGGGAGGGCCTCCACTTGGCTTGGAGGGCACTCCTCCCCCCTTGGCCGCCCCCTGCCTTGGGAGGGGGCCTAGGGCTGCCACCCCCATCCCTCACCCCTATATATAGTGGGAAGGCGCAGGGGGCAGCTAGCCCTTTCGTGCTTGCCCCGTCTCCCTCCCGTTACTCCTCCTCCATGTTCCGTCAGCGCTTGGCGAAGCCCTGCCCGAGTTCCGCTGCCACCACCACCACCACGCTCTCGTGTTGGTTCAGGTCTCATCTACCTTCTCTCCCTACCTTACTGGATCAAGAAGGAGAGGACGCCGCTGAGCCGTACGTGTGCTAAACTCGGAGGTGCCGTCCGTTTGGCACTAGATCGGATTGGATCACAATTGGATCGTGAAGAGTACAACTACATCAACCGTGTTACGACACTAAAATTTTCGGTCTACAAGGGTATGTAGACACACTCCCCTCTTGTTACTATACATCTCCTAAATTAGATCTTGGGTGTTCCTAGAATTTTTTTTGATTTTCCTGCTCCGTTCCCCATCATCACAAGCTATCCATGAGTGATATTTCTATGCTCATCCCACCGTTGTTTAAACCCTTTAATTCAGGAATTTCTGAGGTAATTACTCCGATAGTACCTCTAAGGACTAATGAATGCAAGAGATCCCAAAGTCTGTTGTTTAATGTGTTTCCACAGAAAAGGCCTAAATATGAAAGAATATCATCATATGGAAGGTAATACAAAGTTTGGTGGAAGAGGCAAGTCAACAGGAGGTGCAGGGAGTCAGCTAGAGTGCAAGACGGTGCTCGGTACGAGCACGCCAGCGATGTCCGCTCGTACTATCGTACGTATCGGCCGATGTGAGCATCATGTCGTCCACCTGATTAACTTCTATATAGGGGTTGATGCCATAATCTCAACAGAGGGGGTACCATTCATGAAATGGAGAACCAGAAACAATCTTCACACCCTAGTCGTCGTCTCCCATGCCACCTCCATAGCCTCCGCCACCTTCATCACCGCAACCATTCTCTCCTAGTTAGTCATACTTGTAGTCGGTGTATCGCGTCCTGCAACTATTCTAAGACATATTATCAATCAATCATTCATCTTTATGTCGTCTTCAATGAGTTCATGCTGCGATCTGATCGCCATGTGTGAATAATTGAACAATACAATTGGTTGAAGCAAGGCCTTGCAACCCTATGTATTTGTGCATGGAATGTCAGAATTAACTTCGTGTAATTGACGTTATTTGTATGAATTTCCATAGAGTTGTCTTTTGTCTTCTTCTCATTCTAAGGCCTTGCAGGTACCCACGATCTCGTAAATTGATCAAGGAGGAGGTAAGAAGCGAGAAGATGTGGAACATTATTCTCAACACCAGTGACAGAAAGGTCTAGTACGATAGCGGCGATGGTGGCTCTGCTACTGGGTTGTATGGGCGACGGGAGGTGTGCCGGTGGGTGGCTCGGGCGTGCTCCCTGGAGTGACACCCTGATCCTGATTTGGGGATCTGGCCCTGTGTTGTTTGCCCTATAGGCCTCGTGGTGGCACGAATGAGCTACTGAGCGAAAGCTCTGCGCCTCGGCGCCGACGACATCGACGCTTTGTGGGTGTCGTGCTCTTCCTGAAGACGCCTCCGTGATTCTTCTCTACGTGTCAAGGCTCCGGGTGAAGACCTTTGTCCATTTTGGACTCGACAACGGTGACGCTCAGTGTTGTTCTCCCTTTTGGGGGCGTTGTCGTAGAGCTTAGGTGTTCTAGGTCGTAGCGTGGAGGTATGCTTAGACCTTCCTATGTTTTTTTCCGGTAGCGTAGTCACACGTGTTCTGCGTGATCTAGTTATCTTAGAATCGGCTTTGTAAGAGGGTTGCCTTACCATCTTCTATTGTTCAACCGTGTACTTTCTTTGATGGTTGCTTCACATATAAAATGGAGCGAAACCATGTTTCGAGAACGTCCTCCGGATGCATGTTCATTTCTTTTTGCGGGGTTTGGGTGTATGTGCTTAACCGTGGATCAAGTGGTCAAAACATGTACTCCTACTACTCTAACTTATAGTACAGTAAAGTCATACAGCAGAAATATCCATTTATCCGACACTGTTCCTGCATCGAGCGACAAACGTCTAACGACTCATAAAACACCCCCATTTCGCCCCCAGCACAGCACGGCAGCACCCCTCCAATGAAGCGTACGCATCGCCCATGCACTGTGAGCCTCGTCACGTCCCTGGAACTGCAGGCCGGAAACATACGCGCCACATTTATTAGGAGCCTCTCTCACGTAGCCATCCGCGTCCATCCATCCGTCCGTCCCATGCACACGCGCAGTTTCCACTTGCGCATACATACATACACCATCGCTTCCGAATTCCGATCCTCGCTCGCTCATCAGTCTCCCGGCCGCGGCCAGCCTCCCCATCCTGCTATATAACTCCCAGCCCCACGCACCACTCATCACTCACCTCGCAACGCACCAGCGCCAAGTACATCCATTGGCCACCCACCCACCCCACACACGACCTCCACCCCCACTACACTCCACTCCGCGAGTAGCTAGCTAGCAAGAGAGTCCCAGCTGCCACTGCTCCTCTCCTAGAGGCACTCAGGCGAGCTACTCTGCCTGCGGCGGCCTGCCGGCGCGCGGGGAGGGGGAGTTGGCCGGCCAGTGGGGGCGCGTGAGGACAATGCATGGCATGTGTTAACATGTACAACCCGGAGCACCACCAGTCGTCCTTCATGGCGCCGCGGATGTCCTTCTCCAGCGACTTCGCGCTGGAGCCGCCGCCCGCGTCGGCGCCGTCGGCGCGCGGGCCCGGGGACGCCGACTTCGAGTTCTCCGTCGGCAGCCGCCCCATGATGGCCGCCGACGAGCTCTTCTCCAAGGGCCGCCTCCTGCCGCTCCGGGAGGCCCCGCACGGCCAGAGCGGCCGGCCCACGACGCTGCGCGAGGAGCTGCGCACCGACGACCGCCACGGGCGCGCGCCCCGCGCGCCCAACATCCGGTGGAAGGAGCTGCTCGGCTTCAAGAAGGCGAACAAGAAGGCCGCGGCCGCAGCCGCCGACGCCGGCGCCAGCACGTCGTCGGCCGAGGCCCACACGGTAATTAATCTTATAGCTTATCTTAAGCACCCAGCTCGTAGTAGTTTCAGTAGTACACTGCATCGTACGCTCTACAATAGTGGTATGCATTGTCCCATCTGCCCGTCGCATTGACATTTTCCGAATCTTCAGAGCCACCTGCAACTGCAAGAGCCTAGCTCTCTTGCGGCGCCGTAGTACAATCTAGAGTACATTTCCCCTGCACCCAGGGCCGGATTTCTCAAAGTCTGGAGCCGGATATATGCATCGCATATTCTAGGCATGTGTACTTGGCAACAGAACGAACGTGTTCACCACACCACACCAGCCATGCATCTTGCACAGAGTTTTAGCGGCACATAGTATCACCTGCGTTCCTTTCCGGTTTTAGTGACAGCAAATGCGTGCAACATTTTTCAGGATCTTGGAGGTCACGGAGGCACGAGAGAGTGAAGCAGCGAGCGCTCATTCACCAAACGAGACGGGGGCATGGTTAGGCAACTAGTTTGTGTGATTGGGTGGTGATTTGCCTTTCAGCTTCACGTCCATCACCTACCCGCGGTGAAGATGGATCTGCCAGGAACCCAACATCCATCAGCGCTTCATTGGAGAAGCAGCAAGCAAATTGAAGCTGTAGCTAGCTCTGGAGGCCATGCATGCATGAATGTGCATTTCATTTTACTGCCTGCTGCTTGTTACCCTTTTTTGTTATTATTATTATTATTTCGGTGTAGTAAAAGGGAATTTTTGCTCCTGCTTTAGCTCTTGGTCTGGTCGTCGACGGGTGGTTCCATTGCATCGCATGTAGATGTAGTAGTAGTGGTCAAGGTAACTCCTCTCTAGTCTCTAGTCTCTAGTCTCTAGTCTAGGTGTGGCTCTGAATGTTTTGTATCGGAGGAAGGTGCCAGTTAAATGCAGTAGCAGTATTTATTTTTTCTCACATGGTGATGGATTGGATGGTGTGGTCCTTGTGGTAGTAGTAGTACGTGCCGGTTGTGCGCTAGCTGTTCCCATGCTTGTCTGCTACCGCCACGCCTCCTCCTGCCCCAGCTTTGAATCCCTCCCCTCCCTCGTCTACAAAAATCTCTGCGTGCAGCCTTGAGTTCAATGAAGCCAGGCAGGCCTTTGCTTTCGATCGACACTCTGCCGTCACATGCATGCATGCTGCTGCTGCTGGTACAGAAGTGCATGCCCGTTTTTGAACGGGGTGGTGAATGCATGCACGGAGCTAGCCAGCCGGTCAAAGCTGAGCTGGCCCGTTACAGAAGGAGATTCAAAATACTCCAACGTAAGTACTCCAAAGTGGAGTAGAGTGGAGTGGTAGTGAGACCGTGAGACCGAACCGCTCTCCTCCAAAGCTGGCGGATTTGTTAATAACCTGTCCACTAGCGGGGGCTGGACTGGGGCCTAGCACATCTCCCGCACTGTCGTGTAATGCTCCGCGCCCCATCATCCCACCTGGTGGCGATCACCAGCACAGCGTTAAAATTTATTGAGGTGACTTAGCTGTCTGTCAATCACTGCCGCGCCCGGCCCGCGAACCGGCCTGCCGGTCGCCGCTGCGGCGGTGGGGCGGGGCGGGGGCGGACAAAAACAAATGCCTGCCCCTGCCCGGCACAGTAGTAGCTTAGCGGGAGCCGAGAGCGATCAAGGGGGGGCCGGCTGCGGCTGCAATGCAGACGGGCATGCATGGATCGACCGCTCTGGATGAATTCTGATTCTGATTTGAAGCCAGCCAACTGGTCCAAAAGATGTATGGCTGGCGGGGCATGCCCTGATTCTGGGCCGGTGTGTGCGTGGTTAGTACAGGCGCATGCAGTAGTGCAGTGCAGTGCAGGCGTGCAGCTGCGTCGCGTGCCCCGGCTTAAAGGCCAGGTGCTACCTCTGCGCCTCCGCGCTCCGCGCTGCGTGTGTACTGGCTAGGGTTAGGGGGGGTCGTCTTGGTCAGATCCTGTTGGATTGGAGCTTGCTTGGAATGTTACGGGAGACGAGTGGACTCAAATCAGTCAATGTTGGTTCCAGTAAAGTACTGCATTGCGTGCGATCAATAATGAAGTAGCAGTATTTTTTTTTTTGAGGGGTAAAAAAAATAGTAGTTTTTTTTTTCAATTTATCACGTACCCGTCCGGGCTCCTTTTCCCGTATCGGTTTGTTTGGGCCCCAACTTGGCCCAAAGAACTTTGCTCGCCTCGGCCCACTGATCCGGTCCATATGGTTGGACAAAACACACTTCAGGAAAACGAACTTGAGCAGCTGAGCAAGGAAAACCCTATTTGACGCATTTTGCGTCAAGTAGTCGGGGAATCGCACAGGCGGGGCGACCTAGCGAGCGATTGGGCCGACCCAACTATAGCGTAGGTATAGCTTTCACGTTCTGGTTTTGGGAAACTTCTAGACGATTCCCAGCCGTTTTTTACTGGTTTTGGGAACCTTCTAGAAGTTCCTATTTTTAGTTTTTCCATTTTCTTGTTTTTCTTTTTTTCTGTTTCTTTTTTTCTCTTTTCTGTTTCTTTTTTCTGTTTTATCTTTTCAATTAGATTTTCCTTTTAAATGCTTTTCGATAATTTAAAGTTTTGTTCAGATTTCAAAAAACGTTCCTCCTTTGAAAATTAGTTCCAGATTCACAAAATGTTTCAATTTCAAAAGTTGCACAGGAATTTCCAAAAATGTTCCTGTTTTCAAAATTTGGTCAAAATTTCAAAAAATGTTCAGGCATTCGAAATAATGTTCCTTCTATAGAAATAATTCACAATTTGCAAAAATTCTCATGGTTCAGAAAATGTTCACCAATTTCCAAAGATGTTCGTGATTTCAAAAATTGATCAGAATTTCTAAAAATGTTCGTATTTTAGAAAAATGTTCATCAAAAGATTTTCGCAATTCCAATTTTTGTTAGGAATTTCGTGAATTGTTCCATTTTCTAAAAAATGTTCACAATTACAAAAAATGTTCGCGGCTTCAAATTTTTGTTCGATATTTCATAAATTGTTCCATTTTTCAAATTTTTGTTCACAAATTAGAAAAATGTTCGTAGTTGCAAAATTTGTTCTAAAATGAAAAAAAATGTTTGCAATTCGAAAAGTGTTCAAGAGTTTCAAAAAATGTTCGTGGTTTCAAATTTTTATTAGATATTTCTTGAAATGTTCCATTTTTCATATTTTTGTTCACAAATTCAAAAAATGTTCGTGGTTTCAAATTTTTATTAGATATTTGTTGAGATGTTCCATTTTTCATTTTTTTGTTCACAAATTCAAAAAATGTTCGTGGTTTCAATTTTTTTTCTTGGCATTTCATGATATGTTCAATTTTGAAAATATTTGTTCAAAAAATTTAAAAATGTTCATTGTTTAGAAATTTGTTCAGAATTTCATAATTTGTTCACAACTTCAAAAAATGATTTATGTTTTTCAAAAACATTTTCTGCAATTTCAATTTTTCTGATCACATATGCAAAAAAAATGTAAGCATACGGGCATTGTACGGACACTTTTCAAAATCTAAACTTTCAGAAAAAATGTGTGCTTATTTTTTTAAGATGTCCACTAGAGTAACTAATTCTGGCTCGCCATAGTAGATCATTCCGGTTGTAGGGGCATTGTAAGTTCTTTTAGTTTCTTTTACTACCAGAAAAGCTGGCAGCTGGAGTGGCTAGGAGCGGTCAGTCGCAAACTCTCGGTTGCCAATGGGCCAGAAAATAACATTCAAGGGGGAATAACTGTTTTCAGAAAATGTGAGTTTCCTAAAAAGAATTCACGGATTTGAAAAGTAGCTGAGTTTATAAAACTATTCCCGTTCTAAAAAAGTGTTTGAGTTCGAAATTCAAAATATTTCGGATTTGCCGGTAGCTGTTTGTTCTTATACGTTGGCGCTGATATATGAACGAGAAACCACGCCAGCTCACTTGGCTAGCAACACTAGCATATGTGTAGGAGATCCTGTGTTCGAATCCAGCTGAATGCAGTACTTTTTGCCTATTTTAGTAGGCTACAGTAGTCTGCTCGCGACACGACCAATGGGCCAGCCCAGTCGCGCGTGCCCTTATGCGTCGCAGAACTGTTTGACGCAAAACGCGTCGAATAGGAGGTCCCGCTGAGCAAGACACACTTTGCCTAATGGACTAATTTGAGGTTATAGCTTTGGGCTAAGTCACACTTCTCTATCTGAAAAAGTCTATAATAGAAAGAAAAAAAAGGTGCTAATTTCTACAACATCAAATATATATAGTGCACCAAAAATTATTTTAATGAATCTCATGAAACTAGTTTAGTGGTTTAGATGTTGACAAAACATTCTATATTTTGGTAATTTCTTTTTGCAGGTTTATTTTGGTAAAATTTGAAGAAGTTTGACTTAGGAAAAATTTGTAACTTCAATTAATTTAGAACAAAGGTAGTTATATGTTGATAGTTGTCTTCAATTCTTGCCAGTTGTCTCAAGAAAAAAAAAAGAAAAAAATGTTAACATAGTAAAAACAACTGCACAAAATCTATTTAAAAGAGAAAATAAAAAGATTTTAAAAATTAAAGATATAAAAATAATTAGAACATCAAGTTGAGAAGAGTGAAATTACAGTAGGAAAAACCACGGATCTATCTATGGTGGCTAGGGTGCGGTTTCGAAAGCA
>NC_041389.1:433870664-433881583 GCF_002162155.2 Triticum dicoccoides | reverse complement strand
GAACCGCTGATTAAGCAACAAGAGGTGGGGGAACCGAATGTCTCTGAATCTATGTAGAACGAGCTTTTATCAGGTTTTCGTGTCATGGTGGCGCCGCTTCAACGGTGTTGCATTGATCCGCCTCATATCCTGTCTTGATGACGCTTGATTAGGCGTTGCTGAGGGGCTTGAGAGTTTTTGTCTTCGATGGCCTTTCACGGATAATTAGTTAGTCCTTCTTGGTGTTTGTCAGCGACTATATGGGCACCATCGGCGGCGGCGGCGCCATCGATGACAACCCACTTTTTGAACCTACATTGAGGTAGTGCCCCCTAACGATGTGCTTGGTATAATTGCCAATCTTTGTCGCATACAATTGTATGATTGCCAATCTTTGTCAATATGTCCATCAATAACGAAAGCTATGAAGATACATTAACGTGGAATTTGGTTGCTTCTTTGAAAGAACATTGAATCTCAGGGTCTTAGATGTAGTTTTCTATTTGTTTAGGATTGTGAAGGTGTCTATGAATTTAGTTACCCCATGATCTAGTTGTGTCCACTTGTCTCACTATCAAATATGCGCTATATTATGTGTGCGAGATGAAAAACCCTTCCCCGTGAAACTAGGCACGTATATGAGCCCTTTTGTGAAGCATGACTTTCATTTCCCTAAAAAAAACGGGAGAAAAGTTGATTTTACCCCTTTGAGTTTTGGATGTGGGATACTTTAGCGCCCAACCTTTTCTGGGCTAATTTGAGTTCCCCAAAGTAGCAAAATGAGATGGAACAACTCTCAAAACACCATTGTCATGCCTCGTCCAATATTATTGGAGGCCGCGAAGGCATTTTGGCCGGTTGGATAAAATAAGTCAACAAAATTCGTCCTTCACGGGCCATAGTTTGGGCACTTCTTCGTCTGAATGGGTTCTTCCTCCTCTTTGCTCCCAGTGGCACGATGGTGTGGTATGAGACGCAACGGTTCGCCGGAACCAATGATTGCAGCTGACAATCATGTTTTTGTACATGTTTTTATGTAATACACCCTCCATTCCTAAATGTTGTCTATATAGAAATCTTTAAAAAGACTTATATTTAGGAACGTAGGGTAGGAATGAAAATGGAGTGAAAACAGACGGAACTAGATGCTACCATATCTGTTCTCTTCTTTTTTTTTTTGCAGAAATGAAAACGAATACGGAAACCCCAAAAATGAATATGGAAACAGATACTATTGAAAACAGACACAAAGCGAATACAGAATAGACACGGTAACAGAAGTGGGCGTTGACCGGAACTTAATAACCTCTTGAGTTGTAAAGAAAAATTTAATGAATTGTTAACAGGCTACGATACGAAATAATATGATTATGTTAGCAACTTAACGAAGTAGTGTAGTAGTACTGGACAATTACGTATAGGGTCTGGTTAAGTATGTGTGTGGTAGCAGAGGTTGTACCTCAAATGATCCATTCTACTCATTATGTCATTGTGTATTGTTTGGTGGTTGAGCTACAAAGCATCCATAGGCCTATAGTAAAAAACTGAAATTCCATATTCACGGAAATGAAAAGTTCCACGCCTGTTTCACCGAAAAAGATTGTTTCATTTTTGTTTTCATTTTGCATAAAAAATTCTACTTCCGTCTCCGTTTGCAAATTTCCATTTATATTTTCATATTTTATCTTTGTTTCCATTTTACTTCGGAAAGCAGAAACTTTTTACTCCATTTTCATCCCATGGTATATACGTGTGTGTCGGTGTTGTACGTGTTGCTGTTAGTGGGATCATGGGTGGGATGGCTGTAAAGAGCGCGGCGAGTGCCGGGGATGATGGGGAGAAGCGAGGCCATGGCCGGGGACGGCATGAACGACGAGTGATCGAAGAAAGCCTTCCATGGATTCTCGTCGGAGTCTGACCAGAATCTGGTCGGAGTTCGGCGGGGTTGCACGGGCGTGGTCACCGCGCCCGCCAGAAGCTCGGATCGGTTAACCGGGGAGTGTCGGAGAGGAGGAGCGAGGCAGGAGGGATACTTTTAATTTTTTCGATAAAGGGTGGATTTTATTAACTCAAAATGTAGTATCAAGAGGATACAAATATAATGAGCACACACCCGGTCTCTGCATAGTTAGGATGCACACAACCAACATAAACTCACGCACACAAAAACACGCCAGCAATAGCAAAGTCATATAGGACCAAAGCTATGTATAGGCGATGAAAAAACAAAGAAGCCTCAAAGCGATCATATCCGTGATGGCAAACTAGAAAAATGACCGTATCCGCATCATTCATTTCATGACACCACACGGACGACGAGGTTCTTCAACAGTGACGCCTTCAGGAAGGGAGCAACACTTGAGCGTCGCCATCACCGGATCCAACCACCAAGGCTAGGATCTAGGTTTTCACCCTGAAGAATCAGTCTGAGCATTCCGAATAATGCCTTCAACAAGGTAACGATATAAAAATGTCGCCATTGCCAGGATACCCAACTCGGGGCACACCTAGGCTTTCACCCCGGCACTCAAAGACCGGATGCTCAAGTAGCACCACCATCGAAGTCACTGACGTGTTGTCGTCACCACTTTTCTGCAATACCAGCAGCTAGATGCGATGTGACCGCCGCCGCCGCACAACCATCCCTCTGCACCAAGACATCGTTCATAGTTTGCATATCCCCGCCAAGAAATCGACCACCGGATTTGTAGAGATAAAACTCTCACAAAATCTATCGATGATGATAATCCGCAGCGAGGCCACTACCGCAGGCTGAAGTGATCACCACACATAGCCTGTCATCGAAGAGGCCCCGGGTTTACCCTGCCGCAATCTGGACGAGGGAACCGGAGGCGGCCAGCAGGGGCTCTCTTACGAAGATGTAGGAGCTCGGACAAAGGCGGGCAGCATGGACTTACCCCTAGATCAACAGATCAGGGGGCTGCCCGTTGATGTCGCCGGATCGACACCTGATCTGAACCAGGGCGCTCGAACCATATGCACCATCGCTGGAGCCTGCACCTGCGCTTGCTGTCACAGCCATCATGCACCGGTGGATGCCGAAGAACGGCTTCCTCCGGGACAGCACAGGACGGGAACCGCACCAGACGTCGCCACTGCCGCCCAAAGCCGCCATCATGAGATCGCCATGGATGGAGGTCGAGCCTCACCCGCAGAACGCCCCACCGCCACCGTCCTTGGCCCCAGCGCCAGCTTCGTCGGCGGTGGCCTCAGGTGGCGGCGAGATGGGAGGCAAATTGGTTGAGCCCCCGGCGGCTGAGATGGGATCCCCGAGTCGCCAGGGGCGACGCGGGGGTCAGTTGGGATACTTTTAATTAGAAAAGTGGATGCGGCTGCTCAAATTTGAGCGAGAGAGGCAACTTTTGAGGCTTAACTCAACTGTTTGAGGGATCAGTTAGCTAGTGCTTAACTGTTTAATATGGAATCATTCGAGGAGTAAAAGACTTTTTATTGTTCGTTTAGAGTTGCCCTCAGGTTGATTGATGAAAACGTAAGACCATCGACGCATTACAGACCAAATCACCAGAAGAAACACTAAAAAAATAAACGAGCGCCAGATCGACAAGAACACACTTTCAGTTTCTCTCAGACAGGGCAAATTAACAACGACGGCAGCCGTGCAGGAAAGGTGAGCCTAGCCTGCCGGCCGCTGCAAATACATCATGATAGTATATCACAAACGCACACGTCGGTGCAAAATTAGCCAATAAGTAGACAAGAAAGCAAAGGTACAGGGCAGTAGCAAACGATAGATCAGCGCTTATTCTAGCATGCATGGGTAGATATGGAGCTAGCTTCGCTTAATAGAGACCTAGCTAGACTCCTCTCTAGTAGGCGACGATCCTGAGCCCGAGGCTCTTCTGCGCGTACTCGATGAGCCCGTCCACCTCGCCGTCGTCGACGTAGCCGTCGCCGTCGGCGTCGGCGTACTCGATGCCGCGCTTGCTCTTGTACCCCGAGAAGCGCGTCCGGATGGTGCGCATCGCGCACCGCAGCTCGTCGCGGCTGATGCGGCCGTCGCGGTCCACGTCGAACCGCCGGAGCCACTCCTTGAACTCGTCCACCGTCATGTCACCGTCCAGCGACCGGGTCGCCGCCGTCACGTTCCTGATCGCCATATCAAACTGATCAGTCTCCGGCCCTCCTTGCTCCGACGAGGGCTAGCTTGGCCGTCGATGTATGAATGTATGTATCTCTCTGAATTAATGTGCAGCTGCCTGTTCGGCCGCATAGCTCTTATATAAGCGTGGCCTGCACCATTACACCGCCGGTGACGTACTCGTGCTGGTTACGTTTTTCACGGTTCGGACCTACCTGCAGCATAGCTTATTCAACACGCGGTGTAGATTCTCAAGTTATCTTGATAAAAATTTTTTGAGAAAAACTGTATATATCTTGATGGTTGATGATAGATACTCGTTGTCGACGAACATGTAAATTTGGTGCTGTTTTAATTGGGCCATCTATCATAGGGATGCTCGTTGAAAGGCGTAAGAATCTGCACCAAGTGGGTCGAGAGAGAAAGGAAATGTATGGAGCAAAGGCTGGAGATGCATTTCGGTGATCGATATGGAATTAAGAATCGTGTAAAGCTCTACCGGCTAAGCAGTGCCACCCAATGTGGGAATATTCGAAGGGCAACTTCCGCATCGAATAATGAAAGGTTGGACATGATATGATATTTAGAGACGGAACAGGATGCAACGACTATAGGCCTGAAATTATTGTGCACGCGTCTAGAATTCTCCAATCTTGTAGTCGTGTGCATCATTTTCCTCATGTCGCAGACGGAAATGGCAAGTTAAAATCCGTTGTTTTTTTCCCTTGTTGCAGCGGAGTCGAAAATAAAACTACCAACCGTTTTCCAGCATTGTGGTAATTATTGTGTGCGCATGTGTGTGTAACTCTAGCACTAAACCATTGTAACACAACACACAAATTAATACCCCCTCCGTTCCTAAATAATTTTCTTTTTAGAGATTTTAAATTGACTACCGCATACGGATGTATATAGACATATTTTAGTGTAGATTCAGCTTCGTATGTAGTCACTTGTTGAAATCTCTAGAAAGACAAATATTTAAAAACGGAGGGAGTATTACGTCTGCTCAAAAAAGTAAATGGTTCTAGTTATTGCCCCAAGTCAAAAGTTCCATGAGTTTAATAAAGTTTAAAGAAATTTGTACAATCATGTACTCTAAGACTGTCAAGTAGACATAAAACTTGATGTGTCAAATTAATTAAGAAGAGATGGTAGTTTGATAAACCCGGGAAGAAATGATGCTAAGAGTATGGTTAATAGTATAGCCAACATCGGCCTATATGAAGTTGCCACATCATATAGAGTCAACCTAATAGGCTGCTAGTACAATAGTTAGTCATACTAGTATACTATACCATATTAATACACAGCCTCACCTTTTGTCTCATAAATACTATATTTAAATTCTTATAGCCTGCTTATATCACTTTATTGTATTTGCTCTAAGCGTTTGCACCTAGGTGGAAACACAGTTCTAAGTCTAAAACTAATTAAATAAAAAAAGCTTAGCAACAAAAAAACTAGTACTAAACAACTATACATTGAAGACTTGAGTTGCTAAGTCATTTAATGCACTTAACACCTCATCTAAGCACTTTTGCATTGAAAAAGGCCAAAGTACACTCTGAAAATCTATTCCATAAAGGATCTAACAAAACTAAATTGATACAGCAGATGTTGGTCTCCTGTCCTCCACTTGGTTCTTGTCTTTTTCATTTTGTGATGGCATTAAATTTCTTTGGTTTGTAGAAAAGTAATCGTACCTTTATCTTTACCTAATATTAAAGGATGGATTGTTTCTCCACTTTTTTGGTTTATTACGGTGGGACCCACGTAATTTTTCGTCCGTCACAGGCGTTCTCTCGTTCTGGCGTTTTCTCAATCTCCCGATTTGTTTCTGTCAAAAAAATATATAGGGCGCATAGAGCCGCGATGGGCCGGCGCATTAGCGTACCAACAGCACTCACCAGTAAATATATTTCTAAGAATAAATATTGTGCCATGAGGATTCGAACCCGCCTGCTCAAACTAGACAACTCAGAATGCTAGCCACTGGACTAAACGATACAACGTGTACAAATGGCAGTGCGGAGTTTTAAATTGAGGTAACAGTGGCGCATACTAAGAGGAAAAGAAGACCTTTTTCTAGAAAAAATAAATATATTTTAGAACGAAAACAATTTGCAAAGTTTGAAATAAAAAATTAAACTCAAACATATTTTTCTTAAAAAGAACAATATTTCTCTTATCATTTTTTTGAAACCTGAGTATTTTTAAAACACGAACAATTTTTGAAAACTAGGAGGTACCGTAGTGTAGTGATTGTTTTTTCAAATTTGCCAACATTTTAAAAACACAAATATTTTTTGAACTTTGAATTTAAAAAGGCAAACATGTTTTTGAAACATGATTATTTTTTTAAACTGGTAGGTACTATAGCTATTTTTTAATCTATACCTATTAATAAAACTTGGTGAATTTTTAAAATAACCCACCTGATGCATTGTTTTAGTTTAATTTATTAAACCAAGGATATGGAAGGAATCTTTTTTTTTCATAACGTCTTCACATACGAAAAGTCTCGCTCGGCTCAACGACACCCGTCAAAATGCCTGAGGAGTCCAACTAAGATTTCATGGTCTACTGACACAAACTACTCGGTTTAGATGATAACATAGACTGTGTAGTGTTTTTCCCTATTATATTTGACAGACGATCAAAAAAAATTCTTTGTTCAACGCTTTTGATCTCTCTGGACATGAAGTATGCTCAACAATCTAGCTACTGAACCTGGCCGACCTTGGTTAATGGAAACTGGTACTGCGGCCACCAGCGACGAGGACGGCAAAAACGACAAGCGGAAACATGGGTCTGGTGTTATATTGAGATGGAAGATGTAGACCTGAGGATGAGGTATTAGTCATGTTTATTATGTTATGGGCATGAGGATGAGCTCTTTAGCCATGCTCTGTGGGTAAAGGTGTGTGAGGGTTGTTTTCTCCCGTTGCAGTGCACGGGCATGTTTGCTAGTATATTTAAGAGAGCCATTTTCACTAACTTATTTATTTCAACAAGAAAGCATGTCACCTTAGCATACAATTATGACTAGAATAAGGTCGACCTTAACATGCAATCAAGCATGGAAAAAGACCCACCAAACCATCCAACAATGCATGGAAAAATGTTTTTCATTCAATTATTCTACTTATATTTAATTAATATTTTTACAACTATACATATCAAATATAATAAGTCATAGGTATTGGTTCTTATGTTATCAACTCAACTTTTCATCAACCAATTCACGTACCAACGTGTGGGCTATCCTCTAGTTATGCTCTAGTTATATAAGAATGTTGGGACCATTACTGCTTGCTAGATGATTATCGTGTCCCACGAGCTGATATGGTCTCGGTTTTCCTGCTAGCTAGTTCATCCAAACCTTCACCCAATTATCCACTAGCTGCAAAAATTAATAACTCACCATTTCCATTCCTAAGATGGGGCTATTCATGTCCTAATAATTGGGCAATAAAGCAACTAATTAATGAGAGCGGCGTTTTGGCTCCTAGGTGCATATGCACCCATTGTCGAAATACACATTTCGAAATGTTGAAAAATTCGGAACAAAAATCCCACGTGTATATCCGGACATTTTATGTGCGTTCACAAGGTTTTGGTGAAAAACGATGTTTTTTGTGGCTTGTGTAAAAAAGATAAAGAAATGCCTCGTGAATAGTTAGAATGAAGCATCAGAAATTGTCCTTTTTACACAAACCACAAAAAACGTTGTTTTTCACCGAAACCTTGTGCACGCACATAAAATGTTCGGATATACACGCGGGATTTTTGTTCCGAATTTTTCAACTTTTCAAAATTTGTATTTCGACAATGAATGCATATGCACCTAGGAGCCAAAGGCAATTACCGCTAATTAAGCCGGTAGTATGCGACTGTCTCTTCAGTTCCTTCAAGGCTCAAAGCCCAAAGTATCGCCCTAAAACAAAAGCCCAAAGTATCAACATATTCCATAAGGCATATGGTAGAGATTTGGGAAAATCCTATTCGCCGCTCGAGTCCTCCTCGTCAGCGCTTTAAGCGCCCGATTGGCAAGCCGGCGCTCACGCGGGGATGCCAGCGGGCTGCGGCCCAATATGGCGATCACGAGGGATGCCAACACGCGAACCCGTTTCACCCGCTCGGTTGCCGTTTTTTCAGATTCTTTTAGTGGGTCAGAAAAAAACTAGCCGGTTTTTCATAGTCTTTCGAAAAACCAAAGAAATCACAAAAAAACCTGATTTTAAAAAGATGATCGCGAATTTTGAAAAAAAGTTCAGAAACTTCAAAAAGAGTTCACGAATATGAACAATTGTTCATCAATTTTTAAAAAAGTTTGTTAAATTGAAAAAAAGTTCATTGAATTTGAAAAAGAGTTCATAAAATATGAAATTGGTGAATCCAATTTTGAAAAAAGTTCATTGCATTTGAAAAAAAAATCATCGGATTCGAAAAATAAGTTCATCAATTCTGAAAAAGTTCATCGGTTTTGAAAAAAGTTCGCCGATTTTGGAAAAAGTTCATCAATATTTGAAAAAAGTTCATCGGATTCAAAAAAAAGTTCATCAAAGTTGAAAAAAAGATCGCCAAATTTGAAAAAAGTTCATCGAATTTGAAAAAAGTTTGTCGATTATGGAAAAGTTCATTGAATTTGTAAACCACAAGTTTCATCCATTTTTCAGAAAAAAACGTGAAATAAAAATTCTCGAATTTGAAAAAAAAATGGAAAAGGGGAAAAAGGAAAGGTGAAAGAAGAAAGGAGATAAAAGATGCAACTTTCCATAGGAGGCAAGCCGGCGTGGTGGTTGTTGCAATGTCACACGAAGCAGGGTGTCGCAGGTTTGATTCTCCCTGGAGGGCTCGCCGCTCTCTGCGGCGAACTGTCGAGGGACCCACTTAAATAGTGCGTCCAGCCGGTTTTGGGAACCTTCTAGAAGGTTCCCTGAACCGGGTTTTTTCTGTATCGTTTTTTTCTGGTTCTTTTCGGCTTTCTATTTTTTTCTTCGTTTTTTTCCCTTTTCTGTTTCTTTCCTTTTTTTAGTTTCTGTTTCTTTTCTTGAAGTTTTTTTTTGAAATTTCACAGCTTTGCAAAATTTGTTCGCAAATTTAAGAAAAATGTTCGTTTTCAATTTTTGTTCGTGAGTTTCAATAAATGTTCCTATTTTAAAAATAAATTGCATTCACAAAATGTTTAGGAATTTCAAAAAGTGTTCCAGCTTTCCAAATTTGTTCACAAATTTATAAAATGTTCATGTTTCCAAATTTTGTTCACCAATTGAAAAATGTTCATAAATTTCATAAATTTGTTTGGGAGTTTGAAAAAGTGTTCGTGTTCCAAAATTTGTTCAATAATTTCAAAAAATGTTCATATTTACAAGTTTTGTTCGGAGTTCCGAAAAATGTTCCGTTTCCGAAATTGTTTGCAAATTTTAAAAAATGTTAGTTTTTTCAAATTTTGTTATGGAGTTTCAGAAAATGTTCGCGTGAAAAAGTTTTTCGTGTTTCCAAAAGAAAAATTGAAATTTGAAAATTTGTTCCTGTTCAATTTTTTGGGTAGTTTAAAAAATGTTTTCCGTTCTAAAAAATGTGTTCGCATCTCCAAAATTCATTTGTGTGTTGAAAAATGTTTGAGTTTTCTCAGAATTTGTGAAAAAGAATATTGTTCACGTTTGATAAAACATTCACGTATTGTTCTTGAAAAAAAATGTTTTGTGTTCGAATTTTTTAAAGATGTTCGGATCGGTGTTTGCGTTTTCTTAGATTTTGCAATGTTCTGTGATCAACAAAGCTAGCTAGCTCAAGTGGTTCGAGTCGTATCCTCGGAAGCAATAGGTCTAGTGTTTCATTCCTGGCAACGCATATTTTTTTATTCTCAGTTTGTCGATCCCCTATGTGATCGCTCGACTGATTGACGCAGAGAGCGTCACATGGGAAGCTCTCAGAGATTTGATCGATGGGTTCACAAAAACGATCGACCTTTTCTTTCGCAGGGAAAAAATGATTGACCTTTGACCACCCAATTTTAAGCGACCACACCTCCATACCAACTTATGTAAGTGCATGCTCTATCTGTTGTAACCGCGATGCTCTGATAGAGAGAGGAATTAGGTTAATATAGTTTTCTTTATTCGGCTTATGCAAAGTAGCTGTAACACTCCCAGTGTCATGCTACAGTAACCCTTTGTGATTAAGCTAATCATTTTTCCAAACAGTGCTTAATCACCTTTGATTCAAATCTCATTTGAAATTCTACTTTGGAATCAAATTCAATTTGCAAGTGAATTTTGAAGTTGCACAAAAGTTGCTGTAAAATAGTCCATTATTTAGTAAAAATTTCATAACAAATGATTATTAAGGAAAACAACATCACCTCCAAGCTAAGATGGACTATAGCAAATTAGAACAGTGCAGACTCGGCGAATTAATTGCTTTTCCATGTTTTTGCAAATTCCATCTAATTCAAACTTCTTCCCAACTTTTTGTGGATGTGCCAAACATTGCATTGTATTATGTGGACAATTCCCATATTTTACAAAAACTCATTTTGGCACCCCAAATATTACAAAACCCCTCTCTGTAAAAGAAAAACAGAAATATAAAAGGGGAAAAGAAAAGGCCAGGCTGCACTGTGCACTTGGCCCAGCTGCGCAACAGTGCAACCCAGCCCACTCATCCCTGTCGTCCCCTACCTCTGTTCACCAGGGGCTAGGTGGATGCGCGCGCGCCGTCCGTGGCCGCCGATGGCCCCGGGGCGGCCATCTGGCGGCTTCCCAGCGCCTACTAGGTCGCCCTCGCCCCGGACGAACCCTAGAGCCCCCCC
>NC_041389.1:433838410-433870109 GCF_002162155.2 Triticum dicoccoides | reverse complement strand
TCCCCCTCCTCCAGATCCGCCTCGCCGACGCGCCCTGCGCCGCCCGTCGTGCTGACCGCGGCCACCGTTGTCCTCGTCCCTCTTCGACGAGTCCCCAAGCGCCGTCGTGCCCTGCGACGCCTTCCTCGACCACCGGACCAAGCCAGGAGCCCCCACAGCGAGCGCGGCGACCTCTTCTTCCTCCTCTGCTCCGATGAATGCCGGCGTCGAATTCGGCCACCTCGCGCCTCCCCTGAGCCCACTGAGCACATCTACAGGCGCCCAGTGAGCTCTGCCCCCTCTCCCTCTCTCCCAATGCTCTTCCTCGCGTCGTGGCAGCCTCTGCCATCGCCATCCGAACCCAGCTCCGTCGCATAGCTTGCCGTCGATGATGTAGTCGCTGTCAGGCTCGCCCGAGCACGGGAACGTTCTCAGGTCCCCTCACCGCGACCGCTCGTGCAGCTAGATCCCCTCCCCGCGGCCTTTGTCGCTCACCCCGCCTATGGCCGAACTCCGGCGACCGCTAAGTTGCTCACTGTTGTCGTATCGAGCCTCCTCGAGACCAACCAGTGGCATCGGGCGACGCGCGCCGACGCCAGCTCTCGAATGCGACCGAAAACGCGGCGAACCGTGCCTTGTAGCCGTTCTCCGGCCATCTCCGGCGAACTTCCGCCGCGGGAATGGTCGCCGGCACGACTCCGGTCGCCGTCCGAAGTGGCGCTGACGTGGCAGCCCCGGACCACGCCGCTGAGCCACTGCCACTTGGTCCCGCTAACCCGTTGACCCAGTCAACTGTGCTGACTGGGCAGCCCCCAGCCACTGACATGTGGGCCCCTCTGTTATTTTAGACTAATAAACATTTTATAAATAAAAGTAATTAGTTTAACCTAAAACACTCACTGACGCCCGGGGCCCACACCCCTAATTGACCCTGCTAGATTAGTTAATCCACTGTTAAGCCAACAGAGGCTGACATGTGGGTCCCAGTGGCCCCACTGGTCAGTTTGACCTGGCCAGCCGTCCTGTTGACTGCTGATGTCACGATGATGTCATGCTGACTGATACGTCTCCAACGTATCTATAATTTTTGATTGTTCCATGCTATTATATTACCCGTTTTGGATGTTTATGGGCTTTACTTTACACATTTATATCATTTTTGGGACTAACCTACTAACCGGAGGTCCAGCCCATATTGCTGTTTTATTGCCTGTTTCAGTATTTTGAAGAAAAGGAATATCAAACGGAGTCCAAACGGAATGAAACCTTCGGGAGCGTGATCTTTAGGAAGAATATGATCTAGGAGACTTGGAGTTCACATCAGAAGATCCCCGAGGAGGCCACAAGATAGGGGGGCGCGCCCATCACCCCTGGGCGTGCCCTACCCTCTCATGGGCCCCTCGAGGCTCCCCCGACCGACTTCTTTCACCTATATAAGCCTACATACCCTAAAAACATCGAATATCAAGATAGATCGGGAGTTCCGCCGTCGCAAGCCTCTATAGCCACCAAAAACCTCTCGGGAGCCTGTTCTGACACCCTGCCGGAGGGGGAACCCATCACCAGTGGCCATCTTCATCATCCCGGTGCTATCCATGACGAGTAGTTCACCCTCGGGGCTGAGGGTATGTACCAGTAGCTATGTGTTTGATCTCTCTCTCTCTCTCTCTCTCTCTCTCTCTCTCTCTCTCTCTCTCTCGTGTTCTCTCTATGGCACGATCTTGATGTATCGCGAGCTTTGCTATTATAGTTGGATCTTATGATGTTTCTCCCCCTCTACTCTCTTGTGATGAATTGAGTTTTCCCTTTGAAGTTGTCTTGTCGGGTTGAGTCCTTAAGGATTTGAGAACACTTGATGTATGTCTTGCCGTGTTTATCTGTGGTGATAATGGGATATCACGTGCCACTTGATGTATGTTTTGGTGATCAACTTGCGGGTTTCGCCCATGAGCCTATGTATAGGGGTTGGCACACGTTTTCGTCTTGACTCTCCGGTAGAAACTTTGGGGCACTCTTTGAAGTACTTTTGTGTTGGTTGAATAGATGAATCTGAGATTGTGTGATGCATATCGTATAATCATGCCCACGGATACTTGAGGTGACAATGGAGTATCTAGGTGACATTAGGGTTTTGGTTGATTTGTGTCTTAAGGTGTTATTCTAGTATGAACTCTATGATGGATTGAGCGGAAAGAATAGCTTTATGTTATTTTACTGCAAACTCTTGAATAGATAGAACAGAAAGGATAACTTTGAGGTGGTTTCGTACCCTGCCATAATCTCTTCGTTTGTTCTCCGCTATTAGTGGCATTGGAGTGACTCTTTGTTACATGTTGAGGGGTTGTTATATGATCTATCTATGTTATTATTGTTGAGAGAACTTGCACTAGTGAAAGTATGAACCTTAGGCCTTGTTTCCTATCATTGCAATACCGTTTACGCTCACTTTTATCATTAGTTACCTTGCTGTTTTTATAATTTCAGATTACAAATACCTTTATCTACTATCCATATTGCACTTGTATCACCATCTCTTCATCGAACTAGTGCACCTATACAATTTACCATTGTATTGGGTGTGTTGGGGACACAAGAGACTCTTTGTTATTTGGTTGCAGGGTTGTTTGAGAGAGACCATCTTCATCCTACGCCTCCTACGGATTGATAAACCTTAGGTCATCCACTTGAGGAAAATTTGCTACTGTCCTACAAACCTGTGCACTTGCTGGTCCAATAACGTCTACAAGAAGAAGGTTGTGTAGTAGACATCAAGCTCTTTTCTGGCGCCGTTGCCGGGGAGGTGAGTGCTTGAAGGTATATCTTTAGATCTTGCAATCGAATCTTTTTGTTTCTTGTTTTATCACTTGCTGGTCCAATAACGTCTATAAGAAGAAGGTTTTGTAGTAGACATCAAGCTCTTTTCTGGCGCCGTTGCCGGGGAGGTGAGTGCTTGAAGGTATATCTTTAGATCTTGCAATCGAATCTTTTTGTTTCTTGTTTTATCACTAGTTTAGTTTATAAAAGAAAAGTACAAAAAAATGGAGTTAAGTTTGTCTCATACGATTCATCTTTTTAATATCTTTCATGAGTATGATGAAAAGGAAAATTGTGCTCAAGTGCTAGAAGAAGAAGTCTATAAAATATTTGGCACTAAATATGTGAATGATGAGCACGATTGCAATGTTGTTAGTATGAATTCCTTGACTATCCATGATGCTAATGATATGTGAAGCAACAAGCTTGGGGAAGCTATGTTTGATGAAGATGATATTTTTTGTCCCCCAAGAATATTTGTTATGATGAAAGCATGCCTCCTATTTATGATGATTATATTGATGAAAGTGGGTTTGGAAGAGTGTCAACTTTAGGAAGTAGTGATCCCACTATTTTGGAGGATGTTGAATCTTATTGTGATGAATATGAAAGTGGATTTGGAAGAGTGACAACTTTATTTAGTGATGATTCCACTATTTCGGAAGAGGTTCCAATTGATTATGAGAACAAAGTTGCTATCTATGATGATTATTGTGATGACTTGTATGCTATTAGGAATAATGATAACCATGAAACTTGTCATAATGATTTTAGTTTTCTATTGGATTATGCCTCACATGATAATTATTTTGTTGAGTTTGCTCCCACTACTATTCATGAGAAGAAATTTGCTTATGTGGAGAGTAGTAAATTTTCTATGCTTGTAGATCATGAAAAGAATGCTTTAGGTGCTAGTTATATTGTTGCATTCATTCATGATGCTACTGAAAATTATTATGAGGGAGGAACATATGTTTGTAGGAATTGCAATAATATCAAGTTTCCTTCCTATGTGTTGAAAATTTTGAAGCTATGCTTGTTTTGCCTTCCTATGCTAGTTGATTATTGTTCTCATAAGTTGTTTGCTCACAAAATCCCTATGCATAGGAAGTGGGTTAGGCTTAAATGTGCTAGTCATATGCTTCATGATGCTCATGTTATGTTTCAATTCTTATCTTTTATGTGAGCATCATTGCCATCATCATGCCTAGCTAGAAAGGCATTAAAGAAAAGCGCTTGTTGGGAGACAACCCAATATTTATCCTTACTGTTTTTGTGTGTCCACATGATTATGTTACTGTAGTAATCATGTTTTATAGCTTTTGTTTCAATAAAGTGCCAAGTAGAACATTTGGGAAGACTTGGGTGAAGTTTATGCGATCTTGCTGTAAAAAACAGAAACTTTAACGCTCACGAGAATAGATGCCATTTTTTACTGGAGAGTGCTTTTAGGTTGATTCTTTTTGAAGATGATTAATAGTAAAATTACTCAGGTCCAACAATTTATTTCAGAATTTTTTGAGTTCCAGAAGTATATGTTTGATAGAGATTACTACAGACTGTTCTGTTTTTGACAGATTTTGTTTTCATTGTGTTGTTTGCTTATTTTGATGAATCTATGAGTAGTATCGGAGGGTATGAACCATAGAGAAGTTAGAACACAGTAGATATTACACCAATATGAATTTAGAATGAGTTTATTACAGTACCTAAGTGGTGGTTTTATTTTCTTATACTAACAGAGCTTACGAGTTTTGTGTTAAGTTTTGTGTGGTTGAAGTTTTCAAGTTTTGGGTAAGGATTCGATGGACTATGGAATAAGGAGTGGAAAGAGCCTAAGCTTGGGGATGCCCAAAGCACCCCAAGTTAATATTCAAGGACAACCAAGATCCTAAGCTTGGGGATGCCCCGGAAGGCATCCCCTCTTTCGTCTTCGTTCATCGGTAACCTTACTCGGAGCTATATTTTTATTCGCCAAATGATATGTGTTTTGCTTGGAGCGTCATTTTATTTCGTTAGTTTTTGCTTTCTGTTATTTAGAATAATGTTTTGCATCTATATTTTCAATAAAGAAGTCAAGGATAGCCTTTACCATGCTTATTTTGCTAGTATACATGTTGCTGTGACATCGAAACGTCTCATATGTTCCGTGACATCACGAAATAGTCTTCGGTGCCTCAATTCTAAACCGTTTAACATTACTGAACTATCACGTAGTTATCAAAACGTGTATGTCATATGTTCGCAACATCCACAGACGACGTTCGAGGTTCAGCACACTGAGCGGTGCATTAAGGACACAAGCCTTCTACGCAGCAATGAGGACAATCCTCAGTTTACGGACCCAGTCCGCATAATAGCTACTATCAACTTTCAACTAAATTTTCTCTAGGAACATATTTAAAACAGTAGAACTAAAGCGCGAGCTACGACATAATTTGCAAAAACCTTTTGACTATGTTCAGGATAATTAAGTTCATCTTATGAACTCCCACTCAGATAGACATCCCTCTAGTCATCTAAGTGATACATGATCCGAGTCAACTAGGCCGTGTCCAATCATCACGTGAGACGGACTAGTCATCATCGGTGAACATCTTCATGTTTATCGTATCCACTATACGACTCATGTTCGACCTTTCGGTCTCTTGTGTTCCGAGGCCATGTCTGTACATGCTAGACTCGTCAAGTCAACCTAAGTGTTTCGCGTGTGTAAATCTGGCTTACACCCATTGTATGTGAACGTTAGAATCTATCACACCCAATCATCACGTGGTGCTTCGAAACAACGAACTTTCGCAACGGTGCACAGTTAGGGGGAACACTTTCTTGAAATTATTGTGAGGGATCATCTTATTTACTACCGTCGTTCTAAGCAAATAAGATGCATAAACATGATAAACATCACATGCAATCAAAAATTGACATGATATGGCCAATATCATTTTGCTCCTTCTGATCTCCATCCTCGGGGCTCCATGATCATCATCATCACCGGCATGACACCATGATCTCCATCATCGTGTCTCCATGAAGTTGTCTCGCCAACTATTACTTCTACTACTATGGCTAACGGTTTAGCAATGAAGTAAAGTAATTACATGGCGTTATTCAGTGACACGCAGGTCATACAATAAATAAAGACAACTCCTATGGCTCCTGCCGGTTGTCATACTCATCGACATGCAAGTCGTGATTCCTATTACAAGAATATGATCAATCTCATACATCACATATCATTCATCACATTCTTTTTGGCCATATCACATCACATAGCATACCCTGCAAAAACAAGTTAGACGTCCTCTAATTGTTGTTTGCATGTTTTACGTGGTTGCTATGGGTTTCTAGCAAGAACGTTTCTTACCTACGCAAAAGCCACCACATGATATGCCAATTGCTATTTACCCTTCATAAGGACCCTTTTCATCGAATCCAATCCGACTAAAGTGGGAGAGACTGGCACCCGCTAGCCACCTTATGCAACAAGTGCATGTCAGTCGATGGAACCCGTCTCGCGTAAGTGTACGTGTAAGGTCGGTCCGGGCTGCTTCATCCCACAATACCGTCAACAAGATTGGACTAGTAACGGTAAGCATATTGAACAAAATCAACGCCCACAACAACTTGTGTTCTACTCGTGCATAGAAACTACGCATAGACCTAGCTCATGATGCCACTGTTGGGGATCGTAGCAGAAATTTAAAATTTTCTATGCATCACCAATATCAATCTATGGAGTAATCTAGCAACGAGGGAAAGGGGAGTGCATCTACATACCCTTGTAGATCGCTAAGCGGAAGCGTTACAAGAACGCAGATGAAGGAGTCGTACTCGTAGCGATTCAGATCGCGGTTGATTCCGATCTAAGCACCGAACAACGGTGCCTCCGCGTTCAACACACGTGCAGCCCGATGACGTTTCCCGTGCCTTGATCCAGCAAGGGGGGAGGAAGAGGTTGGGGAAGACTCTATCCAGCAGCAGCACGACGGCATGGTGGTGGTGGAGGAGCATGGCATTCCAGCAGGGCTTCGCCAAGCACCGCAAGAGACGAGGAGGGAGAGGGGTAGGGCTGCGCCAAGAGGGAGTTCATCTCGTGTGTTTTGCAGCCCCCAATACCTCAAGTATATATAGGGGAAGGGGAGGGGCTGCGCCCCCATCTAGGGTTCCCTCCCTAGGGGCGGTGGCAGCCCCCAAAAACCCATCTAGGGTGCGGCCAAGGGGGGAAAGAGAGGGGGGCGCCCTAGGGTGGGCCTTAAGGCCCATCTGGACCTAGGGTTTGCCCCCTCCCACTCTCCCTGCGCCTTGGGCCTTGGTGGGGGGGGGGCGCACCAGCCCACCTGGGGCTGGTCCCCTCCCACACTTGGCCTACGCAGCCCTCTGGGGCCGGTGGCCCCACCTGGTGGACCCTCGGGGCCCTCCCGGTGGTCCCGGTACGTTACCGATAGCACCCGAAACCTTCCTGGTGACCAAAACAGGACTTCCCATATATAAATCTTTACCTCCGGACCATTCCGGAACTCCTCGTGACGTCCGGGATCTCACCCGGGACTCCGAACAACATTCGGTAACCACATATATCTATTCCCTATAACCCTAGCGCCATCGAACCTTAAGTGTGTAGACCCTACGGGTTCGGGAACCATGCAGACATGACCGAGACAACTCTCCGGCCAATAACCAACAGCGGGATCTGGATACCCATGTTGGCTCCCACATGTTCCACGATGATCTCATCGGATGAACCACGATGTCAAGGATTCAATCAATCCCGTATACAATTCCCTTTGTCTAGCGGTATAGTACTTGCCCGAGATTCGATCATCGGTATCCCGATACCTTGTTCAATCTCGTTACCGGCAAGTCTCTTTACTCGTTCCGTAACACATCATCACGTGATCAAATCCTTGATCACATTGTGCACATTATGATGACGTCCTACCGAGTGGGCCCAGAGATACCTCTCCGTCACACGGAGTGACAAATCCCAGTCTCGATTCGTGCTAACCCAACAGACACTTTCGGAGATACCCGTAGTGCACCTTTATAGCCACCCAGTTACGTTGTGACGTTTGGTACACCCAAAGCATTCCTACGGTATCCGGGATTTGCACAATCTCATGGTCTAAGGAAAAGATACTTGACATTTAGAAAAGCTTTAGCATACGAACTACACGATCTTGTGCTAGGCTTAGGATTGGGTCTTTTCCATCACATCATTCTCCTAATGATGTGATCCCGTTATCAATGACATCCAATGTCCATGGTCAGGAAACCATGACCCTCTGTTGATCAACGAGCTAGTCAACTAGAGGCTCACTAGGGACATGTTGTGGTCTATGTATTCACACATGTATTGCGGTTTCCGGTCAATACAATTATAGCATGAATAATAGACAATTATCATGAACAAGGAAATACAATAATAACCATTTTATTATTGCCTCTAGGGCATATTTCCAACAGTCTCCCACTTGCACTAGAGTCAATAATCTAGTTCACATCACTATGTGATTGTAATGAATCGACACCTATGGGGTTTGATCATATCTCGCTTGTGAGAGAGGTTATTAGTCAACGGATCTGAACCTTTCAGATCCGTGTGTGTTTTGCAAATCTCTATGTCATATCCTAGATGCATCTACCATGCTCTATTTGGAAATATTCTAAATAACTGTTCTACTATACGAATCCGGTTTACTACTCAGAATAATCCGGATTAGTGTCAAAGTTTGCATCGGCGTAACCCTTTACGACGAACTCTTTTACCACCTCCATAATCGAGAAAATTCCTTAGTCCACTAGTTACTAAGGATAAGTTTGACCGCTGTCCTGTGATCCATTCCTGGATCACTCTTGTACCCCTTGACTGACTCATGGCAAGGCACACTTCCGGTGTGGTACACAGCATAGCATACTATAGAGCCTACGTCTGAAGCATAGGGGACGACCTTCGTCCTTTCTCTCTCTTTTGCCGTGGTCATGTCTTGAGTCTTACTCAATACTCACACCATATAACACAGCCAAGAACTCCTTCTTTGCTGATCTATTTTGAACTCCTTCAAAATCTTGTCACGGTATGTATTCATTTGAAAGTACTATTAAGCGTTTTGATCTATCCTTATAGATCTTGATGCTCAATGTTCAAGTAGCTTAATCCAGGTTTTCCATTGAAAAACACTTTTCAAATAACCCTATATGCTTTCCAGAAATTCTACATCACTTCCGATCAACAATATGTCAACAACATATACTCATCAGAAATTCTATAGTGCTCCCACTCACTTCTTTGGAAATACAAGTTTCTCATAAACATTGTATAAACCCAAAATCTTTGATCATCTCATCAAAGCGTATATTCCAACTCCGAGATGCTTACTCCAGTCCCTAGAAGGATTGCTGGAGCTTTGCACACTTGTTAGCATCTTTCAGGATTGACAAAACCTTCTGGTTGTATCACATACAACCTTTCCTCAAGAATATCGTCAAGGAAACAATGTTTTGACATCCTATCTGCAAGATTTCATAAATCATGCAGTAATTGCTAATATAATTCCAACAGACTCTTAGCATCGCTACGAATGAGAAAGTCTCATAGCAGTCAACTCCTTGAACTTGTCGGAAAACATCTTAACGACAAGTCAAGATTTCCTAATGGTGATACTTACCATCATTGTCCATCTTTCTTTTAAAATCCATCTGTACCCAACAGCCTTATGACCATCAAGTAGTTCTTCCAAAGTCCATACTTTGTTTTCATACATGGATCCTCTCTCGGATTTTATGGCCTCGAGCCATTCATCGGAATCCGGGCCCACCATCGCTTCTTCATAGCTCATAGGTTCATTGTTGTCTAGCAACATGACCTCCAAGACAGGATTACGTACCACTCTGAAGTAGTATGTATCCTTGTCAACCTACGAGTTTTGGTAGTGACTTGATCCGAAGTTTCATGATCAATATCATCAGCTTCCACTTCAATTGGTGTAGGCGCCACAGGAAAAACTTTTTGTGCCCTGCTACACACTAGTTGAAGTGATGGTTCAATAACCTCATCAAGTCTCCACCATCCTCCCACTCAATTCTTTTGAGAGAAACTTTTCCTCGAGAAAGGACCCGTTTAAGAAACAATCACTTTTGCTTCCAGATTTGAAATAGGAGGTATACCCAACTGTTTTGGGTGACCTATGAAGATGCATTTATCCGTTTTGGGTTCGAGCTTATCAACCTGAAACTTTTTCACATAAGCGTCGCAGCCCCAAACTTTTAAGAAACGACAGCTTAGGTTTCTCTAAACCATAGTTCATATGGTGTCATCTCAATGGAATTATGTGGTGCCCTATTAAAGTGAATGCGATTGTCTCTAATGCCTAACCCATGAACGATAGTGGTAATTTGATAAGAGACATCATGGTATGCCCCATATCCAATAGGGTGCATCTATGATGTTTGGACACACCATCACACTATGGTGTTCTAGGCGGTGTTAGTTGTGAAACAATTTCCACAATGTCTCAATTGTGTACCAAACTCGCAACTCAGATATTCATCTCTATGGTCATATCATAGACATTTTATCCTCTTGTCACGAAGATCTTCAACTTTACTCTGAAATTACTTGAACCATTCAATAATTCAGACTTGTGTTTCATCAAGTAAATATACTCAGCATCTACTCAAATCATCTATGAAGTAAGAACATAACGATATCCACTGCGTGCCTCAGCACTCATTGGACTGCATACATCAAAATGTATTACTTCCAACAAGTTGCTTTCTTGTTCCATCTTACTGAAAACGAGGCTTTTCAGTCATCTTGCCCATGTGGTATGATTTGCATGTCTCAAGTGATTCAAAATCAAGTGAGTCCAAATGATCCATCTGCATGGAGTTTCTTCATGCGTACATACTAATAGACATGATTCGCACGTCTCAAACTTTTCAAAAAACGAGTGAGTCCAAAAGATCCATCAACATGGAGCTTCTTCATGCGTTTTATACCAATATAACTCAAATGGAAGTGCCACAAGTAGGTGGTACTATCATTACTATCTTATATCTTTTGGCATGAACATGTGTATCACTACGATCGAGATTCAATAAACCATTCATTTTAGGTGCAATACCATTGAAGGTATTATTCAAATAAACAGAGTAACCATTATTCTCCTTAAATAAATAACCGTATTGCAATAGACATAATCCAATCATGTCTATGCTCAACGCAAACACCAAATAACAATTATTTAGGTTTAACACCAATCTCGATTGTAGAGGGAGTATGCGATGCTTGATCACATCAAGCTTGGAAACAGTTCCAACACATATCATCATCTCACCTTTAGCTAGTCTGCGTATATTCCGTAGCCTTTTATTTCGAGTTACTAACACTTAGCAACTGAACCAGTATCTATTACCAAGGTGCTACTAGGAGTACTAGTAAAGTACACATCAATATAATGTATATCCAATATACTTCTGTCGACCTTGCCATCCTTCTCATCTACCAAGTATCTACGGTAATTCTGCTCCAGTGACCGTTCCCTTTATTACAGAAGCACTTAGTCTCGGGTTTGGGTTCAACCTTGGGTTTCTTCACTAGAGCAGCAGCTGATTTGCCGTTTCATGAAGTATCCCTTCTTGCCCTTGCCCTTCTTGAAACTAGTGGTTTCACTAACCATCAACAATTGATGCTCCTTCTTGATTTCTACTTTCGCGGTGTCAAACATCGTGAATATTTCAAGGATCATCATATCTATCCCTGATATGTTATAGTTCATCACGAAGCTCTAGTAGCTTGGTGGCAATGTCTTTGGAGAAACATCACTATCTCATCCGGAAGATTAACTCCCACTTGATTCAAGTGATTGTTGTACTCAGACAATCTGAGCACAAGCTCAACGATTGAGCTTTTCTCCCTTAGTTTGCAGGCTAAGAAACTCGTCGGAGGTCTTATACCTCTTGACGTGGGCACGAGCCTGAAATCCCAATTTCAGCCCTCGAAACATCTCATATGTTCCGTGACATCACGAAATCGTCTTCGGTGCCTCAATTCTAAACCGTTTAACATTACTGAACTATCACGTAGTTATCAAAACGTGTATGTCAGATGTTCGCAACATCCACAAACGATGTTCGAGGTTCAGCACACCGAGCAGTGCATTAAGGACACAAGCCTTCTATGCAGCAATGAGGACAATCCTCAGTTTACGGACCCAATCCGCATAATTGCTACTATCAGTTTTCAACTAAATTTTCTCTAGGAACATATTTAAAACAGTAGAACTAAAGCGCGAGCTACGACATAATTTGCAAAAACCTTTTGACTATGTTTAGGATAATTAAGTTCATCTTATGAACTCCCACTCAGATAGACATCCCTCTAGTCATCTAAGTGATACATGATCCGAGTCAACTAGGCCGTGTCCGATCATCACGTGAGACAGACTAGTCATCATCGGTGAACATCTTCATGTTGATCCTATCCACTATACGACTCGTGTTCGACCTTTCGGTCTCTTGTGTTCCGAGGCCATGTCTGTACATGCTAGGCTCGTCAAGTCAACCTAAGTGTTTCGCGTGTGTAAATCTGGCTTACACCCGTTGTATGTGAACGTTAGAATCTATCACACCCGATCATCACGTGGTGCTTTGAAACAACAAACTTTCGCAACGGTGCACAGTTAGGGGGAACACTTTCTTGAAATTATTGTGAGGGGTCATCTTATTTACTACCGTTGTTCTAAGCAAATAAGATGCATAAACATGATAAACATCACATGCAATCAAAAAATGATATGATATGGCCAATATCATTTTGCTCCTTCTGATCTCCATCCTCGGGGCTCCATGATCATCATCATCACCGGCATGACACCATGATCTCCATCATCGTGTCTCCATGAAGTTGTCTCGCCAACTATTACTTCTACTACTGTGGCTAACGGTTTAGCAATGAAGTAAAGTAATTACATGGCGTTATTCAGTGACACGCAGGTCATACAATAAATAAAGACAACTCCTATGGCTCCTGTCGGTTGTCATACTCATCGACATGCAAGTCGTGATTCCTATTACAAGAATATGATCAATCTCATACATCACATATCATTCATCACATTCTTTTTGGCCATATCACATCACATAGCATACCCTGCAAAAACAAGTTAGACGTCCTCTAATTGTTGTTTGCATGTTTTACGTGGTTGCTATGGGTTTCTAGCAAGAACGTTTCTTACTACGCAAAAGCCACAACGTGATATGCCAATTGCTATTTACCCTTCATAAGGACCCTTTTCATCGAATCCGATCCGACTAAAGTGGGAGAGACTGGCACCCGCTAGCCACCTTATGCAACAAGTGCATGTCAGTCGGTGGAACCTGTCTCACGTAAGTGTACGTGTAAGGTCGGTCCGGGCCGCTTCATCCCACAATACCGTCGAAACAAGATTGGACTAGTAACGGTAAGCACATTGAACAAAATCAACGCCGACAACAACTTGTGTTCTACTCGTGCATAGAAACTACACATAGACCTAGCTCATGATGCCACTGTTGGGGATCGTAGCAGAAATTTAAAATTTTCTACGCATCATCAAGATCAATCTATGGAGTAATCTAGCAACGAGGGAAAGGGGAGTGCATCTACATACCCTTGTAGATCGCTAAGCGGAAGCGTTACAAGAACGCAGATGAAGGAGTCATACTCGTAGCGATTCAGATCGCGGTTGATTCCGATCTAAGCACCGAAGAACGGCGCCTCCGCGTTCAACACACATGCAGCCCGATGACGTCTCCCATGCCTTGATCCAGCAAGGGGGGAGGGAGAGATTGGGGAAGACTCTGTCCAGCAGCAGCACGACGGCGTGGTGGTGGTGGAGGAGCATGGCATTCCAGGAGGGCTTCGCCAAGCACCGCAAGAGACAAGGAGGGAGAGGGGCAGGGCTGCGCCAAGAGGGAGTTCATCTCGTGTGTTTTGCAGCCCCCAATACCTCAAGTATATATAGGGGAAGGGGAGGGGCTGAGCCCCCATCTAGGGTTCCCTCCCTAGGGGTGGCGGCAGCCCCCAAAAACCCATCTAGGGTGCGGCCAAGGGGGGAAAGAGAGGGGGCGCCCAAGGGTGGGCCTTAAGGCCCATCTGGACCTAGGGTTTGCCCCCTCCCACTCTCCCTGCGCCTTGGGCCTTGGTGGGGGGGCGCACCAGCCCACCTGGGGCTGGTTGTTGGAAATATGCCCTAGAGGCAATAATAAATTATTTATTATTATATTTCCTAGTTCATGATAATCGTTTATTATCCATGCTATAATTGTATTGATAGGAAACTCAGATACATGTGTGGGTACATAGACAACACCATGTCCCTAGTAAGCCTCTAGTTGACTAGCTCGTTGATCAATAGATGGTTACGGCTTCCTGACCATGGACATTGGATGTCGCTGATAACGGGATCACATCATTAGCAGAATGATGTGATGGACAAGACCCAATCCTAAGCCTAGCACAAAGATCGTGTAGTTCGTATGCTAAAGCTTTTCTAACGTCAAGTATCATTTCCTTAGACCATGAGAATGTGCAACTCCAGGATATCGTAGGAATTCTTTGGGTGTACCAAATGTCACAACGTAACTCGGTGGCTATAAAGGTGCACTACAGGTATCTCCGAAAGTGTCTGTTGGGTTGGCACGAATCGAGACTGGGATTTGTCACTCCGTGTAAACGGAGAGGTATCTCTGGGCCCACTCGGTAGGACATCATCATAATGTGTACAATGTGACCAAGGGGTTGATCACGGGATGATGTGTTACGGAACGAGTAAAGAGACTTGCCGGTAACGAGATTGAACAAGGTATCGGGATACTGACGATCGAATCTCGGGCAAGTACAATACCGCAAGACAAAGGGAATTGTATACGAGATCAATTGAGTCCTTGACATCGTGGTTCATCCAATGAGATCATCGTGGAACATGTGGGAGCCAACATGGGTATCCAGATCCCGCTGTTGGTTATTGACCGGAGAACGTCTCGGTCATTTCTGCATGGTTCCCGAACCCGTAGGGTCTACACACTTAAGGTTCGATGATGCTAGCGTTATAAAGGAAGTTTGTATGTGGTTACCGAATGTTGTTCAGAGTCCCGAATGAGATCCTGGACGTCACGAGGAGTTCCAGAATGGTCCGAAGGTAAAGATTTATATATGAGAAGTCCTGTTTTGGTCACCGGAAATGTTTTGGGTTTTATTGGTAACGTATCGGGACCACCGGGAGGGTCCCGGGGGTCCACCAAGTGGGGCCACCATCCCCGGAGGGCAGCATGGGCCAAGTGTGGGAGGGGACCAGCCCCAGGTGGGCTGGTGCATCCCCCCACCAAGGCCCATGGCGCAGGGAAGAGTGGGAGGGGGCAAACCCTAGGGCAGATGGGCCCTAAGGCCCACCCCAGGTGCGCCTCCCCTCTCTTCCCCTCTGGCCGCCACCCAGATGGGATCTGGGGGCTGCCGCCACCCTTGGGGAGGGAACCCTAGAGGGGGTGCAGCCCCTCCCCTTCCCCTATAAATAGTTGAGGTCTAGGGGCTGCCCAACAGATGAGTTTCTCTTCCTCTTGGCGCAGCCCTACCTCTCTTCCTCCTCCTCTCCCGCGGTGCTTGGCGAAGCCCTGCAGGATTGCCACGCTCCTTCACCACCACCACGCTGTTGTGCTGCTGCTGTATGGAGTCTTCCTCAACCTCTCCCTCTCTCCTTGCTGGATCAAGGCATGGGAGACGTCATTGGGCGTGTGTTGAACGCGGAGGTGCCATCCGTTCGGCACTAGGATCTCCGGTGATTTGGATCACGACGAGTACGACTCCTTCAACCCCGTTCTCTTGAACGCTTCCGCTTAGCGATCTATAAGGGTATGTAGATGCACTCTCCTTCCCTCGTTTCTTGTTTCTCCATAGATGGATCTTGGTGACTCGTAGGAAAATTTTGAATTTCTGCTACGTTCCCTAACAGTGGCATCATGAGCTAGGTCTATTGCGTAGATTCTTTGCACGAGTAGAACACAAAGTCGTTGTGGGCGTTGATTTTGTTCAATATGCTTACCGTTACTAGTCCAATCTTGTTTCGACGGTATTGTGGGATGAAGCGGCCCAGACCGACCTTACACGTACACTTACGTGAGACAGGTTCCACCGACTGACATGAACTTGGTGCATAAGGTGGCTAGCGGGTGCCAGTCTCTCCCACTTTAGTCAGATCGGATTCGATGAAAAGGGTCCTTATGAAGGGTAAATAGCAATTGACATATCACATTGTGGTTTTTTTTGCGTAGGTAAGAAACGTTCTTGCTAGAAACCCATAGCAGCCACGTAAAACATGCAAACAACATTTAGAGGACGACTAACTTGTTTTTGCAGGGTATGCTATGTGATGTGATATGGCCAAGAAGAATGTGATGAATGATATGTGATGTATGAGATTGATCATGTTCTTGTAATAGGAATCACGACTTGCATGTCGATGAGTATGACAACCGACAGGAGCCATAGGAGTTGTCTTTATTTATTGTATGACCTGCGTGTCATTAAACAACGCCATGTAATTACTTTACTTTATTGCTAACCGGTAGCCATAGTAGTAGAAGTAATAAGTTGGCGAGACAACTTCATGGAGGCACGATGATGGAGATCATGGTGTCATGCTGGTGACAATGATGATCATGGAGCCCCGAAGATGGAGATCAAAAGGAGCAAAATGATATTGGCCATATCATGTCACTTTTTGATTGCATGTGCTGTTTATCATGTTTATACATCTTGTTTGCTTAGAATGACGGTAGTAAATAAGATGATCCCTCATTAAAATTTCAAGAAAGTGTTCCCCCTAACTGTGCACCGTTGCGAAAGTTCGTCGTTTCGAAGCACCACGTGATGATCGGGTGTGATAGATTCTTACGTTCACATACAACGGGTGTAAGCCAAATTTACACACGCGAAACACTTAGGTTAACTTGACGAGCCTAGCATGTACAGACATGGCCTCGGAACACAAGAGACCGAAAGGTCGAGCATGAGTCGTATGGAGGATACGATCAACATGAAGATGTTCACCGATGATGACTAGTCCGTCTCACGTGATGATCGGACACGGCCTAGTTGACTCGGATCATGTAATCACTTAGATGACTAGAGGGATGTCTATCTGAGTGGGAGTTCATGAGATGAACTTAATTATCCTGAACATAGTCAAAAGATCTTTGCAAATTATGTCGTAAGCTCGCGCTTTAGTTCCACTATTTAGATATGTTCCTAGAGAAAATATAGTTGAAAGTTGACAGTAGCGATTATGCAGGTAGTAGAAAGCTTATGTCCTTAATGCACCGCTCAATGTGCTGAACCCCAAACGTCATCTGTGGATGTTGCGAACATCGGACATGCATGTTTTGATAACTACATGATAGTTCAGTTAAACGGTTTAGAGTTGAGGCACCAAAGACGTTTTAGAAACATCGCGGAACATATGAGATGTTTCGAGGGCTGAAATTGGGATTTCAGGCTCGTGCCCACGTCAAGAGGTATAAGATTTCCGACGATTTTCTTAGCCTGACAACTAAAGGAGAAAAGCTCAATCGTTGAGCTTGTGCTCAGATTGTCTGAGTGCAACAATCACTTGAATCGAGTGGGAGTTGATCTTCCAGATGAGATAGTGATGTTTCTCCAAAGTCATTGCCACCAAGCTGCTAGAGCTTCGTGATGAACTATAACATATCAGGGATAGATATGATGATCCTTGAGGTATTCGCGATGTTTGACACCGCGAAAGTAGAAATCAAGAAGGAGCATCAATTGTTGATGGTTGGTGAAACCACTAGTTTCAAGAAGGGCAAGGGCAAGAAGGGATACTTCATGAAACGGCAAATTAGCTGCTGCTCTAGTGAAGAAACCCAAGGTTGAACCCAAACCCGAGACTAAGTGCTTCTGTTATAAGGGGAATAGCCACTAGAGCAGAATTACCCTAGATACTTGGTAGATGAGAAGGCTGGCAAGGTCGATAGAAGTATATTGGATATACATTAAGTTAATGTGTACTTTACTAGTACTCCTAGTAGCACCAGGGTATTAGATGCCGGTTCGGTTGCTAAGTGTTAGTAACTCGAAATAAAATGCTACGGAATAAACGGAGACTAGCTAAAGGTGAGCTGACGATATGTGTTGGAAGTGTTTCCAAGTTTGATGTGATCAAACATCGCACGCTCCCTCTACCATCAAGATTAGTATTAAACCTGAATAATTGTCATTTGGTGTTTGCGTTGAGCATAGACATGATTAGATTATGTCTATCGCAATGCGGTTGTTCATTTAAGGAGAATAATGGTTACTCTATTTATTTTAATAATACCTTCAATGGTCTTGCACCTAAAGGAATGGTTTATTGAATTTCGATCGTAGTGATACACATTTTCATGCCAAAAGATATAAGATAGTAATCATAGTACCACTTACTTGTGGCACTGCCATGTAAGTCATATTGGTATAAAACACATGAAGAAGCTCCATGTTGATGGATCTTTGGACTCACTCGTTTTTGAAAAGTTTGAGACATGCGAACCATGTCTATTGGTGTATACGCATGAAGAAACTCCATGCAGATGGATCATTTGGACTCACTTGATTTTGAATCACTTGAGATACGCAAATCATACCACATGGGCAAAATGACTGAAAAGCCTCGGTTTCAGTAAGATGGAACAAGATAGCAACTTGTTGAAAGAACCACATTTTGATGTGTGCAGTCCAATGAGTGCCGAGGCACGCAGTGGATATCGTTATGTTCTTACTTGACGGATGATTTGAGTAGATACTAAGTATATTTACTTGATGAAACACAAGTCTGAATTATTGAATGGTTCAAGTAATGTCAGAGTGAAGTTGAAGATCATCGTGACAAGAGGATAAAATGTCTATGACATGATCATAGAGATGAGTATCTGAGTTACGAGCTTTGGCACGCAATTAAGACATTGTGGAAATTGTTTCACAATTAATACCGCCTGGAACACCATAGTGTGATGGTGTGTCCGGACATCATAGTTGCACCCTACTGGATATGGTGCGTACCATGATGTATCTTATCGAATTACCACTATCGTTCATGGGTTAGGCATTAGAGACAACCGCACTCACTTTAATAGGGCACCACGTAATTCCGTTGAGACGACACCGTTTGAACTATGGTTTGGAGAAACCTAAGTTGTCGTTTCGTAAAGGTTTGGGGCTACGACGCTTATATGAAAAAGTTTCAGGTTGATAAGCTCAAACCCAAAGGGGATAAAATGCATCTTCATAGGACACCCAAAACAGTTGGGTATACCTCCTAATTCAGATCCGAAAAGCAATAGGGATTGTTTCTTGAATCGTGTCCTTTCTCGAGGAAAGGTTTGTCTCGAAAATTGAGTGGGAGGATGGTGGAGACTTGATGAGGTTATTGAACCGTCACTTCAACTAGTGTGTAGCAGGACACAGGAAGTTGTTCCTGTGGCGCCTACACCAATTGAAGTAGAAGCTTATGATAGTGATCATGAAGTTTCGAATCAAGTCACTACTGTACCTCGTAGGGTGACGAGGATGCGTACTACTTCAAAGTGGTACAGTAATCCTGTCTTGAAGATCATGTTGCTAGACAACAATGAACCTACGAGCTATGGAGAAGCGATGGTGGGCCCATATTCCAACAAATGGTTAGAAGCCATGAAATCCGAGATAGGATCCATGTATCAGAACAAAGCATGGACTTTGGTGGACTTGCCCGATGATCGGCAAGCCATTGAGATAAATGGATCTTTAAGAAGAAGACAGACATGGACGGTAATGTCACCATCTATGAAGCTCGACTTGTGGCGAAGAGTTTTTCACAAGTTCAAGGAGTTGACTACGATGAGATTTTCTCATCCGTAGCGATGCTTAAGTCTGTTGGAGTCATGTTAGCATTAGCTGCATTTATGAAATCTGGCAGATGGATGTCAAAATGAGTTTCCTTACCAGTTTTCGTAAGGAAAGGTTGTATGTGATACAATCAGAAAGTTTTTGTCGATCCTAAGGATGTTAAAAGGTATGCTGGCTCCAGCGATCCTTCTAAGGACTGGAGTAAGCATCTCGGAGTTGGAATGTACGCTTTGATGAGATGATCAAAGATTTTGGGTTTATACAAAGTTTATGAGAAACTTGTATTTCCAAAGAAGTGAGTGGGAGCACTATAGAATTTCTGATGAGTATATGTTGTTGACATATTGTTGATCAGAAATGATGTAGAATTTCTGGAAAAGCATATAGGGTTATTTGAAAAGTGTTTTTTGGAAAACTTGGATTAAGCTACTTGAACATTGAGCATCAAGATCTATGAGGATAGATCAAAAACGCTAAATGGTACTTTCAAATGAGCACATACCTTGACATGATCTTGAAGGTGTTCAAGATGGATCAGTCAAAGAAGGAGTTCTTGCCTGAGTTGTAAGGTATGAAGTTAAGAGTTAAAGCTCGACCACGGCAGAAAAGAGAGAAAGGACGAAGGTTGTCCCCTATGCCTTAGACGTAGGCTCTACAGTATGCTATGCTGTGTACCGCACTTGATGTGTGCCTTGCTACATATCTGGCAAGAGGGTGGAAAGGTGATCAAGGAGTGGATCACTAGATAGCGGTAAAAATTATCCTTAGAGGAATAAGGATATGTTTCTCGATTATGGAGGTGATAAAGAGTTTGACGTAAAGGGTTACGTCGATGCAAGCTTTAACACCTATCCGAATGACTCTGAGTAGCAAACCGGATACGTATAGTGGAGCAACCATTTGGAATAGCTCCAACTGGAGCGTGGAAGCAACATTTACAGAATGACCTAGAGATTTGCGAAGTACATACGGATCTGAAAATTGCAGACCCGTTGACTAAAACCTCTCTCACAAGCAAAACATGATCAAACCCCAGAACTCATTGAGTCTTAATCACATGATGATGTGAACCAGTTTAATGACACTAGTAAACACTTTGGATGTTGGTCACATGGCGATGTGACGTATGAGTGTTAATCACATGACGATGTGAACTAGATTATTGACTCTAGTGCAAGTGGGAGACTGTTGGAAATATGCCCTAGAGGCAATAATAAATTAGTTATTATTATATTTCCTTGTTCATGATAATCGTTTATTATCCATGCTATAATTGTATTGATAGGAAATTCAGATACATGTGTGGGTACATAGACAACACCATGTCCCTAGTAAGCCTCTAGTTGACTAGCTCGTTGATCAATAGATGGTTACGATTTCCTGACCATGGACATTGGATGTCATTGATAACGGGATAACATCATTAGCAGAATGATGTGATGGACAAGACCCAATCCTAAGCCTAGCACAAAGATCGTGTAGTTCGTATGCTAAAGCTTTTCTAATGTCAAGTAGGGATGAAAATGGAGTGGAAACTTTCTGTTTTTTCGGAGGAAAAATGGAAACGGAGAGGAAATATGAAAATGGAAATGGAAATTTCCAAAACGGAAGTGGAAATGGAATTTTTTATGCGGAAACGGAAACAAAAACGGAACGGTGTTTTCCGGTGGAACATGCATGGAAACGGAACTTTCCGTTTCTGTGAATATGAAATTTCTGTTTCTACTATAGACCTATAGCTGTTTTGTAGCCCAACCACCAAAAAGAACACAATGACACAATTAGTAGAATGGATCTGAGGCCCAACTGCTACTACCACACATGTACTCAGCTTGACCTTATACGCAATTGTCCGGTACTAATACAATACTATGCTAAGTTGCTAACATAATGATATTATTTTGTAGCCATGTTAACAACTCATTATTATTTTTGTTTTTGTGTGTATTTATCTATGATTCAAGGGGTTTTTAAGTTTCGATCAATGCCTATTTCTATTTCCGTGTCCGTTTTCGGTAGTATCTGTTTTCGTATTCATTTCCGGGGTTTCTGTATTTGTTTCTGCTTCTGCAAAAAAAATCTGAAAACAAATATATTAGCACTCAGTTCCGTCCGTTTCCTCTCTGTTTTCATCCCTAATGTCAAGTATCATTTCCTTAGACCATGAGATTGTGCAACTCCAGGATACCGTAGGAATGCTTTGGGTGTACCAAACGTCACAACATAACTGGGTGGCTATAAAGGTGCATTACAGGTATCTCCGAAAGTGTCTGTTGGGTTGGCATGAATCGAGACTGGGATTTGTCACTCCGTGTAAACGGAGAGGTATCTCTGGGCCCACTCGGTAGGACATCATCATAATGTGCACAATGTGACCAAGGGGTTGATCACGGTATGATGTGTTACGGAACGAATAAAGAGACTTGCCGGTAACGATATTGAACAAGGTATCGGGATACCGACGATCGAATCTCGGGCAAGTACAATACCGCGAGACAAAGGGAATTGCATACGGGATCGATTGAGTCCTTGACATCGTGGTTCATCCGATGAGATCATCGTGGAACATGTGGGAGCCAACATGGGTATCCAGATCCCGCTGTTGGTTATTGATCGGAGAACGTCTCGGTCATGTCTGCATGGTTCCCGAACCCGTAGGGTCTACACACTTAAGGTTCGATAACACTAGGGTTATAAAGGAAGTTTTTATGTGGTTACTGAATGTTGTTCGGAGTCCCGTATGAGATCCCGGATGTCACGAGGAGTTCCGGAATGGTCCAGAGGTAAAGATTTAGATATGGGAAGTCCTGTTTTGGTCATCGGAAAAGTTTTGGGTTTTATCGGTAACGTACCGGGACCACCGGGAGGGTCCCAGGGGTCCAGCAAGTGGGGCCACCATCCCCGGAGGGCAGCATGGGCCAAGTGTGGCAGGGGACCAGCCCCAGGTGGGCTGGTGCGCCCCCACCAAGGCCCATGGCGCAGGGAAGAGTGGGAGGGGGCAAACCCTAGGGCAGATGGGCCCTAAGGCCCACCCCAGGTGCGCCTCCCCTCTCTTCCCCTCTGGCCGTCACCCAGATGGGATCTGGGGGCTTCCGCGACCCTTGGGGAGGGAACCCTAGAGGGGGCGCAGCCCTTCCCCTTCCCCTATAAATAGTTGAGGTCTAGGGGCTGCCCAACAGATGAGTTTCTCTTCCTCTTGGCGCAGCCCTACCTCTCTTCCTCCTCCTCTCTCGCGGTGCTTGGCGAAGCCCTACAGGATTGCCACGCTTCTCCACCACCACCACGCCGTTGTGCTGCTGCTAGATGGAGTCTTCCTCAACCTCTCCCTCTCTCCTTCCTGGATCAAGGCATGGGAGACGTCATTGGGCTGTACGTGTGTTGAACGCGGAGGTGCCGTCCGTTCGGCACTAGGATCTCCGATGATTTGGATCACGACGAGTACGACTCCTTCAACCCCGTTCTCTTGAATGCTTCCGCTTAGCGATCTACAAGGGTATGTAGATGCACTCTCCTTCCCTCGTTGCTTGTTTCTCCATAGATGGATCTTGGTGACTCGTAGGAAAATTTTGAATTTATGCTACGTTCCCCAACACTGGTCCCCTCCCACACTTGGCCTATGCAGCCCTCTGGGGCCGGTGACCCCACCTGGTGGACCCCCGGGACCCTCCCGGTGGTCCCGGTACGTTACCGATAGCACCCGAAACCTTTCCGGTGACCAAAACAGGACTTCCCATATATATATATATATATATCTTTACCTCCGGACCATTTCGGAACTCCTCTTGACGTCCGGGATCTCATTCGGGACTCTGAACAACATTCAGTAACCACATATATCTATTCCCTATAACCCTAGCATCATCGAACCTTAAGTGTGTAGACCCTATGGGTTCGGGAACCATGCAGACATGACCGAGACAACTCTTCGGCCAATAACCAACAGTGGGATCTGGATACCCATGTTGGCTCCCACATGTTCCACGATGATCTCATTGGATGAACCACGATGTCAAGGATTCAATCAATCCCGTATACAATTCCCTTTGTCTAGCGGTATAGTACTTTCCCGAGATTCGATCGTCGGTATCCCGATACCTTGTTCAATCTCGTTACTGGCAAGTCTCTTTACTCGTTCCGTAACACATCATCCCGTGATCAACTCCTTGATCACATTGTGCACATTATGATGATGTCCTACCGAGTGGGCCTAGAGATACCTCTCCTTCACACGGAGTGACAAATCCCAGTCTCGATTCGTGCCAACCCAACCTTTATAGCCACCCAGTTACGTTGTGACGTTTGGTACACCCAAAGCATTCCTATGGTATCCGGGAGTTGCACAATCTCATGGTCTAAGGAAAAGATACTTGACATTTAGAAAAGCTTTAGCATACGAACTACACGATCTTGTGCTAGGCTTAGGATTGGGTCTTGTCCATCACATCATTCTCCTAATGATGTGATCCCGTTATCAATGACATCCAATGTCCATGGTCGGGAAACCATGACCATCTGTTGATCAACGAGCTAGTCAACTAGAGGCTCACTAGGGACATGTTGTGGTCTATGTATTCACACATGTATTGCGGTTTCCGGTCAATACAATTATAGCATGAATAATAGACAATTATCATGAACAAGGAAATACAATAATAACCATTTTATTATTGCCTCTAGGGCATATTTCCAACAGCAATGTCATTTTATTTTGTTTGCTTGCTGCTTGAATACAATACCAAGATATGAAATTCTTAAATGTTAGAGAGTCTTCACATAGTTGCACAATTATTTGACTACTCATTGATCTTCACTTATATCTTTCGGAGTAGTTTGTCGTTTGCTCTTGTGCTTCACTTATATCTTTTAGAGCACGGCGGTGGTTATATTTTGAAGAAATTGCTAGTCTCTCATGCTTCAATTATATTATTTTGAGAGTCTTTTAGAACAACATGGTATTTGCTTTGGTTACAAATTTGGTCCTAGAATGATGAGCATCCAAGTTGGGTATAATAAAAACTATCATAGGAAGTGAATTGGATGCTATGATCAATTTGTTGCTTGATAATTATTTTGAGATATAAAGGTAGTAATGTTAGGGTCATGCTAGTGGGTAATTATGAAATTGAGAAATACTTTTGTTGAAGTTGGCAAGTCCCGTGGCATGCACGTATGGTAAAAGTTGTGTGACAAATTTGTTGCATGAGGTGCTCTTCTGATTGTCTTCCTTATGAGTGGCAGTCGGGGACGAGCGATGGTCTTTTCCTACCAATCTATCCCTCTAGGGGCATGCGTAGTAGTACTTTGCTTTGAGGTCTAAGTAGACTTTTGCAATAAGTATATGAGTTCTTTATGACTAATGTGAGTCCATGGATATGCGCACACTCATCCTTCCACTTTGCTAGCCTCTCTTATTACCGCGCAACTTTCACCGGTATTGAACCCATTATTTACCTTCCTCAAAACAGCCACCATACCTACCTATTATGGCATTTTCATAGCCATTCTGAGATATATTGACATGCAACTTTCCACCGTTCCGTTTCTTATGACACGTTCCATCATTATCATATTGCTCTTTGCATGATCATGTAGTTGACATCGTATTTGTGGCAAGGCCACCTTCATAATTTTCATACATGTCGCTCTTGATTCATTGCATATCCCGGTACACCGCCGGAGGCATTCATATAGAGTCATATCTTGTTCTAGCTTTGAGTTGTAAGTCTTGAGTTGTAAATCAATAAAAGTGTGATGATCTTCATTATTAGAGCATTGTCTCGGTGAGGAAAGGATGATGAAGACTATGATTCCCTCACAAGTCGGGATGAGACTTCGGACTTTAAAAAGAAAAAAAGGGAAAAAAAGAAAAAAAAGAGAAAGGCCAAAAAGAAAAAGAAAAAAGAGGCCAACGAAAAAAAAAGAAAAAGAAAAAAAAGGAGAAAGAAAAAAAAGAGAAAAAGAGAGAAGGGACAATGCTACTATCTCTTTTTCCACACTTGTGCTTCAAAGTAGCACCATGATCTTCATGATATAGAGTCTCCTATGTTGTCACTTTCATATACTAAGTGGGAATTTTTCATTATAGAACTTGGCTTGTAAATTCCAATGATGGGCTTCCTCAAAATGCCCTAGGTCTTGATGGCAAGCAAGTTGGATGCATACCCACTTAGTTTCTTTTGTTGAGCTTTCATATATTTATAGCTCTAGTGCATCCGTCGCATGGCAATCCCTACTCACTCACATTGATATCTATTGATGGGCATCTCCATAGCCCGTTAATACGCCTAGTTGATGTGAGACTATCTTCCCTCTTTTTGTCCTCGCAACCACCACCATTTACCACCATAGTGCTATGTCCATGGCTTGCACTCATGTATGGCGTAAGAGTTGAAAAAAGCTGAAGCGCGTTAAAAAAGTATGAAACAATTGCTCGAATCGTCATCAGGGTTGTTCATGATGGGAGTATTTTGTGTAATGAAAATGAAGCATGGCCTAACTATATGATTTTGTAGGGATAAGCTTTCTTTGGCTATGCTATTTTGATAGGACATGATTATTTGTTAGTATGCTTTGAAGCATTATTATTTTTATATTCTATAAGCTTTTATCTTGAATCATTTGGATCTGAACATTCATGCCACAATAAATAAAATTACATTGAGAATTATGCTAGGTAGCATTCCACATCAAAAATTCTGTTTTTATCATTTACCAACTCGAGGACGAGCAAGAATTAAGCTTGGGGATGCTTGATACGTCTCCAACGTATCTATATTTTTTTATTGTTCCATGCTATTATATTACCCGTTTTGGATGTTTATGGGCTTTACTTTACACATTTATATCATTTTTGGGACTAACCTACTAACCGGAGGCCCAACCCATATTGTTGTTTTATTGCCTGTTTCAGTATTTCGAAGAAAAGGAATATCAAACGGAGTCCAAACAGAATGAAACCTTTGGGAGCGTGATTTTTAGGAAGAATATGATCCAGGAGACTTGGAGTTCACGACAGAAGATCCCTGAGGAGGCCACGAGATAGGGGGGCACGCCCTACCCTCTCGTGGGCCCCTTGAGGCTCCCCCGATCGACTTCTTTCACCTATATAAGCCTACGTACCCTAAAAACATCGAATATCAAGATAGGTCGGGAGTTCCGCCACCGCAAGCCTCTGTAGCCACCAAAAACCTCTCGGGAGCCTGTTCCAGCACCCTGCCGGAGGGGGAACCCATCACCGGTGGCCATCTTCATCATCCCGGCGCTATCCATGACGAGGAGGGAGTAGTTCACCCTCGGGGCTGAGGGTATGTACCAGTAGCTATGTGTTTGATCTCTCTCTCTCTCTCTCTCTCTCTCTCTCTCTCTCTCTCTCTCTCTCGTGTTCTCTCTATGGCACGATCTTGATGTATCACGAGCTTTGCTATTATAGTTGGATCTTATGATGTTTCTCCCCCTCTACTCTCTTGTGATGAATTGAGTTTTCCCTTTGAAGTTATCTTGTCGGGTTGAGTCTTTAAGGATTTGAGAACACTTGATGTATGTCTTGCCGTGTTTATCTGTGGTGACAATGGGATATCACGTGCCACTTGATGTATGTTTTGGTGATCAACTTGCAGGTTCCGCCCATGAACCTATGCATAGGGGTTGGCACACGTTTTCGTCTTGACTCTCCGGTAGAAACTTTGGGGCACTCTTTGAAGTACTTTTGTGTTGGTTGAATAGATGAATCTGAGATTGTGTGATGCATATCGTATAATCATGCCCACGGATACTTGAGGTGACAATGGAGTATCTAGGTGACATTAGGGTTTTGGTTGATTTGTGTCTTAAGGTGTTATTCTAGTATGAACTCTATGATGGATTGAGCGAAAAGAATAGCTTTATGTTATTTTACTACAAACTCTTGAATAGATAGAATAGAAAGGATAACTTTGAGGTGGTTTCGTACCCTGCCATAATCTCTTCGTTTGTTCTCCGCTATTAGTGGCTTTGGAGTGACTCTTTGTTGCATGTTGAGGGATTGTTATATGATCTATCTATGTTATTATTGTTGAGAGAACTTGCACTAGTGAAAGTATGAACCTTAGGCCTTGTTTCCTATCATTGCAATACCGTTTACACTCACTTTTATCATTAGTTACCTTGTTGTTTTTATAATTTCAGATTACAAATACCTTTATCTACTATCCATATTGCACTTGTATCACCATATCTTCGCCAAACTAGTGCACCTATACAATTTACCATTGTATTGGGTGTGTTGGGGACACAAGAGACTCTTTGTTATTTGGTTGCAGGGTTGTTTGAGAGAGACTATCTTCATCCTACGCCTCCTACAGATTGATAAACCTTAGGTCATCCACTTGAGGGAAATTTGCTACTGTCCTACAAACCTGTGCACTTGCAGGCCCAACAACGTCTACAAGAAGAAGGTTATATAGTAGACATCACTGACGTATTAATTCCTTTTCTGTTAATATTAATAATTTCAGAATATTGTTTAAACCTTTAGAAATTCATAGAAAATAAACCGTAACTCGGATGAAAATGTTTTCTATATGAAAGTTGCTCAGAAAAATCCAACAAATCCGGATACGCGGTCCATTTACCTGGTAGATGCCTCTAACTATCTGAACATTGAACATTCCCCCTCCGGTCATCTGTCTGACATAGGTCCGGAACCGGGAATACCTTCCTGGTTGAATTCCCCCTTCACCTTTATCGTGTAGCCATACGTTAGGTCACACCTGGCACAGCATATTGCCATGTTACGCTTTGTGATGCTATGTTTGCTTTATATTTACTGTTTCTTCCCCCTCTTCCCTCCGGTAGACCTTGAGATCGATGTTGCCCCTATGATCGACTACGTCGACGACGACCCCTCCCTGCCAAACCAACCAGGAAAGCCCCCCCTTTGATCATCCCGATATCGCCCATTCCATTCTCTCATGCTTGCATTAGATTTTGCTATTGTTATTGTTTGCTCCTATTCTGATGCATAGCCTGCTTTTGTAACCTGCTTATTGTTACCTTACCTGCTTATCCTAAACTACTTAGTATAGGTTGGTTAGTGATCCATTAGTGATCCCCACCTTGTCCTTGTTGCCCCTGTTTCATCATCGAAGACCCGATCAACGGGATCGAAGACCAGGCCCCGGCACCGCACATCACTTTCCCTTAGTTGCTCGACACTGCTGGGTCACTATCGAGTGCCGAGGGTGAGACCTCCACAACACTTCTGATGTTAACCCTATAGTGTAGCTATTCGGTTGTGGTCATCGAGGGTGATTCGGCCTTAACCACTTCCGGTACGACTCTGTCGTGCAACCCCTCTAGTGTGAACCTTGGGGTGATTCCTCTTACGTTCACCTTGATGATTACATCAAGTGGAATCCACCGGGGGTGATTCCTTCGGTTTTCCCCTCGATGTTTGGACACACGGATACTTGGACTTTACCACTGTTATTTGGAAAGGCGGGTCAACCCAGAGGGGTACCCGCGAGTGATGTGGAGACGACCTGGAGGGTGCCCGCAAGATAATTACGAGGCGTGGTCGGGCATTCCTAGCCCTTGCCACAAGTCCTCAAGATGGGGCAACGGGGTCACATCTTTCGTGAGTCTCTGCTTGTTACCACGCGTTCCTAATCCACTACGATTTGGATATTTGATCCGAGGGGCCTCTGGCCTGATAGCACTAACCATCACGCGGGTATAGTATGGGCGTTCTGCGTCATATACATCAGCCGAAGCTTAATAGACGTCAGTGATTGTGCGGCGCGCGCCAGGTTGGACTGCGTAAGCACTTGCCTTTTTGAAGGAGGTAGCTAGGTCTGCTCACCGGCCGCATACGCAATGTGCAGGAGTTCCCGGAGCGATGGCCCATGACCCCTGGGGGCATAGTTTTAGTCCGGCATGCTGACCTCTCTATTAAGCCTAGGTCGGGTTGCGGCATATTTTTTGGCCGAGGCCGGGCATGACCCAGGAAAGTGTGTCCGGCCGGAGTTAATCAAGCGTGGTGGGTAAGTTGGTGCACCCCTGCAGGGAAGAAAACATCTATCGATAGCCTGTCCTACGGTAACTGACACTTGGAGTTGTATCTCGATCGATACAACTAGAACTGGATACTTGTGATGAGAATTGGATGGTGATGAGAATTGGATTGTGATGGCAAATGGATAGTATGGCTCTGGGATTGCTTTCTTGCAGGGAGTCGAGAAAGGATCTCTGGCCGAGGTTGATAACACTACTACTACTTTACTTTTTGCTACTCTACTCTCTCATGTTTGCTGCAAGATGGTGGTTTCCAGAAGATGCTAGTCTTCGATAGGACTAGGCCTTCTCTCTATTCTGGCATTTTTGCAGCCCATTCCACATATACAGCCTTCCTTTGATAATGTTGCATATGTAGTGTAGATCCTTGCTTGCTAGTACTTTGGATGAGTACTCACGGTTGCTTTGCTCCCCCTTTTCCCCCTTTCTTTTTCTTTCCAGTTGATGCAACCAGATGTCGGAGCCCAGGAGCCAGATGCCACCGTCGGTGCCTACTACTACGTGGAGACCGCTGACGACCAGGAGTAATTAGGAGGCTCCCAGGCAGGAGGCCTTACCTTTTCGATCGTAGTTGTTTTTGTGCTAGCCTTCTTAAAGCAAACTTGTTTAACTTATGTCTGTACTCAGATATTGTTGCTTCCGCTAACTCGTTTGTATTCAACATGATGTATTCGAGCCCTCGAGGCCCCTGGCTTGTAATATAAAGCCTGTATTATTTTAATTTGTGTCTAAAGTTGTGTTGTGATATCTTCCCGTGAGTCTTTGATCTTGATCATACACATTTGCGTGTATGATTAGTGTACGATTTAATCGAGGGCGTCACAGTAGCCATCAAAACCTCTTCAAATAAAATAAACACAAAACCTAATACACTAGAAAAACAAGTTTGGTTTTTGGTTAGTGAATTTACTCATGCAACAACAATTCATCATCTACTACACAAACCTGGCGGAAATAAGAATAAGAGCTCCAGGAGTCCAACAAGCCAAGAAATAAAAGCTCCATGAACAAAAGAAGAAATTAACTGAAGATCAAAGAAAATGAAAGATATATGTATCTCATCGTAGATGCCGACATGATATCTGGCTCCTCTCTGCCACACCCTGATCCGCAATTCGTATACAGAGCGTAAGGCGCCGGTTATAATCTTATTAGTATGCAGCGCACATGTCCCTTCGCTACATGGGCCGGCTCATATTAGTCTCCCCTTGACCAGTTTTGGGAACCTTCTAGAAGGCCCGTCTGGTTCTATCAGGCTAGGTTTTCTCTGGGTCATTTATGAGTTTTTCTTTTTATTTTTTTCTTTCTTATTCCAGACTAGAAGCTATTAGATTCCTCTTGTTTTTTTTTACCTTTCTTGTGTTTTTGTTGTGGTTATCTACCTGGTTTTGTTCAGTTTTTTTATTTTTAGTTTTTCAGCTCCCCTTCTTTTTTATCGATACATTTTTTATTTTCAAATTTATGAACTTTTCTCAAAATCATTAAAAAATCAAATTCATGAACCTTTTCAAATCCATGAACTTTAAAAAAATCATAAACTTTTTTTAAATTTATAATTTGTGTCAAGTCAATGATTTTTTTTCAAAAGGCTATGGTCAATGGCTGACCGGTCAAATGTCAAATCGACCTAGGGAATACTGAGCGAACCGATAAGTTCGCGCTGTTAAGATACGACCTAGCTGGTGTACCGTGTGACCACTAATTCATATTTGAGGGCTTAAAGCGCCAATTAGGAGGTCCCGCCCTCATCATTGGTTGGCTTATTTTTCTCTTCGTAGGAGGGATAAGGGTGAGGATATGTATCGCTTTAAGCGATACGTATCACAAGCGTCGCTCACGTGGAACGCTGGAGCAAGTGGCCCAGGTAGAAGTCCATCACGTAGAGAGCGACATAAGCCCAGTCCCCGTGGCAAGGGAGTGAGCGTAGCCCCCCCCCCC
>NC_041389.1:433833845-433838135 GCF_002162155.2 Triticum dicoccoides | reverse complement strand
TTTTATATATTTTGGCCAGTTATATTTTAATATCAAACATTGTAAGTAAAAGAAGTTCGTAAATTTAGAAAATCTTCATAAATTCAAAAGAAATCATAGATTCTGAAAAGTGTTCATGAATTTTAATAAATTTTTCATGTATTTAGTTTTTTTGTGAATTCAAAAATGTATGGATATTTAAAAAAGTGTTCACGATGTCGAAAACTATTTCTATATTTATAAAATGTATGCAAATTTCAAAAATGTACATAAATTCAAAAAAATCATGAATTTTTAAAAGCTCACAGATGTGGAAAAAGTGTTTGTGAAATAAGAAAAATCACAAATTAAAAAATGTTCATGGATTTTAAAGATGTTCAAGAATTAGGAAAAAATTCACAGATTTCCAAAACAGTTTCTGAACTAAAAAAGTTCAAATTTTTAGAAAGATTTCCTTCAATTCGAAAATGGTCCAAGAAAATGAAAAACGTTCTTAATTAAAAACGTTTGTAAATTTGAAATTTTTTGATGAATTCAAGAAATGTTTGTGAATTTTTCATAGTTCACAAATTTGCAATAAACATTCGTGAAATTTCAAAATGTTCATAAAACTGGACAATATTCGTGGTTCTCAAAATATTTAAGAATCTGGAAAACGTTCACGAATTTGGAAGAAGGCCCACGAATTTAAAATATTCACAAATTTCATAAAAATGAATTTAAAATTGTTCATGAATTTCAGAAGTTCACAAATTTTAAAATACAGATGAATTTAAAAAATGTTCGTGAAACTGAAAAATATTCACAAAGTTTGCAAATATTTGTGAATTTGGAAATGGTCATAAATCTGAAAGAATGTACGTGGTTTTAAAAAAGTTGATATATTAAAAAAATAAGAATAAAGTAGAAAAATAACCATAAAAGAAAAGAAAACAACAAGAAAAAAGAAAAAAAAGGCCCTGAAGCTTCCCTAAACCAGATGAGATGCTTACCGAGTCGTCCTAACATTGTTGCGAAGGAAATGGTCAGTAACGCTTGCGCTCACCCACTAGCTAACGCTCGTAGCGGGACGACCCATATCATTTAGGGATCACATGGGCTACTTTAATACTCACGTACATGCATTGGCCTCAACAATTGGGCTAGAAGTCCTGGTAGGCGACGACGCGGATTGGTTAGTTTGGTTTTTCCCCTAAAAATGGTTAGTTTGGTTTTTGGCGGAAGGTTAGGCGGCGAAGGCGGCGAGAGGCGCGCAATAGCACCACTTTACCCCGGTTGAGGTTGGAGGCGGTTAGGCTAGAGTTGGAGGGGCGGGTCATTGTGTTGGAGAAAGAAGGCGAAGAGGGAGGAAGAAGAAATGCTCGGCGCCATTGAATAGTTGCCCCTGTTTCCTCTCTGTAGGTGAAGTGAGATGGATTTACTCTAGTTATTAGTTGCACGACTCATCACATGGGCACCACGCTAGTAGGTAGCAACTTTTTTCTATGAAAAAGCCAAATGGAGGCCTTAACATTTTTTTAAATAAAATCATACTTTTACTTTTTAGAAAAAATGAACATAAATACACATAAATCCAGAGAGCGTAAGTATATGTGTGTAAATTTTATGATGAAATGCGGTAAAATGGGAGCTACAGAAAGAAAAACAAGTATGTGGATTTTCAGCACATGTCATTCTCAAACTCCATGACCTTGTTTTTTAGCATGCAATTCAAGGTATTTTATCATGAAATTTTACACATATGCATTTCATCTTTGTATACGTATATTATTTTTCAGATTTTTTTTAGGAACACCTGTAACTTTATTCATACTCATAATAATTACAGGTACACCAAGACCTGACATCGAAAATACAAAGTAACTTATATGACTAAGAATTACAATGAAATCTCTTGGTAACATCTTCTTCATGGCGTCAATCTCTGCTCGAAAAAATACTCCAAAGACTTCTGTAAAGAGGTTGCAATTGGACTGGAGCAACGATGCCGTCACTCCTTCACCTGCACTCCTTCACCCACACGAACATTATCAATAATGGCTTTTGAAAGCGTCTTGAGTCGCCCATCCAAAAGGATGGGAAGCCTTGATTGATGAATGTACTTGGGCCATGGATGATCCCCTAGAAGTGCAGGCTGTCGAATCACTATATCTTCACCATTGTGTCGATGAAAAAATTCACCTCCACGAGAATCAGTCCAACAAAAAAGGTTTGACACAGCAACATAAATTCATCAGATTTGAATAATCGGATCTGCAAGGACAGACAACTCTCTAATCTCATGGCACCGTCAAAAGAACATGAGGAAATTTATTCTCACAAAACTATAATAATCAGTAGACGATGACGAAGGACATAGAGGTCTTGAAGATTCGAGGTCCCCCCACCTCTCAGCGTCAAGATGGCAGCCGGAGGCGAGGGGACCTAAATTTCTTAGACGGCGGCGGGGGCACGAGAAACCCTAACAATGAAAGATACTCCCGATCTGGGGTTGTGCATTTTTCAGAATTTATTGGAACTGAAAAGTTCGAGGTTTGAATTTTCCAAAATTATGGCCTCCATGGGGCTGGGCCTCCAAAACACCCTGCTCCTTTTTTTTCTGCCAGTGGACAAAATATACTGTAAATTGACGGAAGAAAACAACTCCTTACTTGCGCTAAGCCAGGCATCATTAGATCAACATACATATATTATTCCATGCAGGCGATTGCATAAAGCGAGTACTACATACAACACTACCCCTTACTTGCGCTAAGCCAGGCATGCACCTTCTATTATTTCAGTGCACGGGCTGCAGCTAGAGAGAAAATGAAAAGAAGTCAGAGAACATAAGGTTCACTTTTCGCATCTGAGATGACCTTATTCCAGTTACATACAACGGTCATCTCGTGCGCGCCATCACGTAGATCGAGTACGTAGACGTAGCTACGTACTGGCCTGTAGTAGTCGATCTGCTCCGTTTCTAGCAGGCGACGATCCGGAGGCCGAGGCTGGTCCGCGCGAACTCGACGAGGCCGTCGATCTCGCTGTCGTCGATGTACCCGTCGCCGTCGGCGTCGGCGTAGCTGATGCCGCTCCTGCTCCTCCGCCGCGTGAACCGCACGCGCAGCGCCCGCATGGCGCGCCGCAGCTCGTCGCGGCTGATGCGCCCGTCCTGGTCCGCGTCGAACCGCCGGATCCACTCCTTGAACTCGTCCGCCGTCATGTCGTCGCCGGCGACGCACCGCTGCAGGCTCATCCTGGAGGGCTTCAGGAAGCAATGCAGAAGTGACATTGGCGCCAAACTACGAATGTGCTTTCACTTAATATGTGTCGGACCGAGTGGGTGAGCCTCTCTGCATTGCCTTGGTGGCGCTTATATATCCGCGGCCTGGCTCCACGAATCCGTGGGAAGAAATAATAGACATGGATGTGACGAGATGGACATATGCGTCCCTATCTATCTAATGCCTGACACCCCCTCTAAATTCCGATTCGGATTAAAGCACGGAGAGTTTACAGTACATTACTGACACACCCAAATGATTTTGTTGTGCAAGTAAATAACGGACGCAGACAGATAACCATCTCGAGAATTAGTGGAACGAAGAATATATGTACGTATACGAAATCGGTTGGAATAATATTGCTAGACCATATAAATGAACGGTCGTTGAAGGAATCAAGAATCAGTGGCACGTGGAGTGGGCAGGAAACGGCTACAGATAGGCGACATGGATAGCCCGGAATCGTGCAAAGGCAAACAAATAATACCGGCACATAAGATGCGGATCTGTGAGGTGCACCTGAGTGTTGCGTTTCAGAAAAATCTGACCTGATAACTGTGCAAAAGATGGAACTGGATTCCTGGACAATGCGTCTAGGCACGTATCATTGCGTGTCGAAGATTCTTCTTGTTTTTCGAGGAAAGGAACCTACCAATTTCATTCGAGAAATTGAAGCGACTTATACATATCCACGCCACAAACGAACAATCAAGTCCAGGCACATCCGCACAGGACCCCCAAAGCTGAAAAACACACTGCGGTTTTTGAAAAACATGAAAACGTAGCATATCAGAACCATAACTTCCAGGCTCTTCTCCTATTTACAACAGGTACAAAGATACTACAAACAAAGCTATAGCCTATATGGCCACTCCATCCAACAAAAATTCCATTATCAGCTCACTATTCATTAACCCCTACTGAGCGAATATCAATCGGGAATCTACATTATGTTTACAACACGTACAGAGACATACAAGCAAAGCTATAGCCTATAGAAAAATCCCCTTATCAACTCACTATTCATCAACTCCTACGAATTGAT
>NC_041389.1:433813314-433833372 GCF_002162155.2 Triticum dicoccoides | reverse complement strand
ACACACCCAACCAACCAACCACCCAGACACACCTCGTCCAAATACATATGTACCAAAACTAGGGTAATATCTTTCAAGTTTGTCAACATGCATTACTCTATTTTGCATTCGTTGCAACGAAAGTGAACCATCTTTCTCGGCCAATGCAACTCTAAAACCGATGCACTCATTGAAATTCTCACGTTTAGCATTGATACCTAAAGCTACACTAGCTACATTCCACAGATATTTAGCCAAGGGACAAGAAAAGAACAAATGCTCCATCGTTTTATGATGGCCACAAAACTAGCAAATGTCAGAACAATGCCACCCCCATTTCAAGAAATTATCCCATGACATGATTTATCTTTTATCACCAACAAAGAAAACACCTCTAATTTCAGTGCCAACTTGAAGGCCCACATTTGCTTGAAAGGGAAGTCGACTCTCGTAGTAATTAGGTACATATCCAAAGACTCAAGTGAGAAAATCCAAAACTTGCCAAAAATCCATGATCTAGCCTTCTAGCTTGACCATGCAGAGTTGACGACCGCGTGTCATTACCTTGTTTTTTTTGTGGGAAAGCTTCCAATCTATTCATCTTCAATCATGGCAATACAACGAACACCAGAAATAAAAACTACATCCAGATCCGTAGACCACCTAGCGACGACTACAAGAACTGAAGCGAGACGAAGGCGTGCCGCCGTCATCGCCCCTCCATCGCCGGAGTCGAGTACAACTTGTTGTAGTAGACAGTTGGAAAGTCGTCGTGCTAAGGCCCCATAGGATCAGCACCCCAGGACAGCAACCGCCGCCGATGAAAAATAACATAGATCGGAAGGATCCAAACCGAAGACACATGAACGTAGACGAACAATGATGACATCCGAGCAAATCAACCAAAGATAGATCTGCCGGAGACACACCTCCACACGCCCACCAACGATGCTAGACGCACCGCCGGAACGGGAGCTAGGCGGGAGACCTTTATTCCATTTTCAGGGAGCCGCCGCCGTCTTGCCTTCCTGAGCAGGACACAAACCCTAGCAAGATTGAAAAAACGACTAAAAACGGAGCCCTCCCGTTCCGGAGACGAGGCGGACCTACGCCGGCGCAGGCGAGAGGCATGAACCCTAACTTTCTTTCTTGGAGGAGGAGGAGGTGGCTGCTGGTGTTGCTTTGGAAAGTGTGACATTACCTTGTTGAAGGTGTTGGTTTGAAGACCTGCTTAAGGGGTGATAGCCATTGCTTTGACATCTTCGACTTGCGAGCAGGTATTCCTTCTTTTTTGCAGAAAAGCAGTGATTCCTTCTTGAAGGCATTGTCTAGGAGTGTTGCGCCCTCTGCCTTATAACGTCGGTCAGTTTGATAGTAGGATTTTATGATATTGTTGAGAGGAATTTCCTATATGGATGGCCTCGAGTTTTTTAGTTTATTTTGTAAGCCGACCTATTCGATGCACGGGGGGTTCATCCTCCTGTAGGCTTTGCCACATTGGCAGGGTCTCAAGTCTTGGGAATTTTCTAAATCTCAAAGCATCAATACCCTGCGAAATTAGTTTGCTTATAGTAATATTATGGTTCTGTTCGCACACGAACACGTCACCGTGTACCTCCAACACCGAGGGTGATGCACCGCAGCTCACGTCGAAGGAGACCTGGGGAAGCGCGGTACATAAGTAATCCGGCGGGCGCTTTTGTAGATCCGAAATCCCACACGCCCGGGAGGGACCCCGTCAGGGCGCGCGGCGGCTATGGGCTGCCCTAGGTCGACATGATCGCCCCTAGGGCCTCGAGGTTCGCCGCCCTACAATGAAGAAGAACGAGGAAGAAGAAGAACAAGGGAGAAGATAAAAGTAAAGGTAAAAGTGGTAGATTGATTGTTTGATTGTGTGTAGTTATTCAATCGGCCGTCACCCCTTGCATATATATGAGGCGGCTGGACTTTCCGTACAAGAAAAGGACTCAAATCCCGTCCAAAACATCAAAAGTTAACCTAACCCGGACTACGAGGGCCGGAACTTCCGGTCAACCCAGAACTTCCGGGCTAAAATTACATCAAGTAGCCCTCTTGTACAGCTCCTGCAGGTCGCACATGGCCTCGGATCGTGATGGTCCAAAAATCAAAGTTGTAGATCTTGCAATGGAGAAAAACTCTTCAGTTGATCACTTTTTCATCCGAGGTCATCTTGAGGTTGGATTCGGGCCTGCAAATCTGCAAATAATATTGAAATTCTAGTTTTCGGGGCGCACCGCGTGTAAAGTTTCTGCTTAGCCCGGAACCTCCCCGGAAGTTTTGCCCGGAACTTCCGGGGCAGACTTATGTAGCACACCGTTTTGACTCCAACTTTCGCATACGACTACCGATTTAGACGTTTTTTATATCAAAATCGATTGTTTCGACGAGACAAAGACAACCCCTGTAGAAACGTTTCTCATATGAGGCTATATTGGGGGTGTAATCAGCCGAATAGTGTTCTGAATACAAAATCTGAGTACTTCAAACACAACTTCAGCCTTAGAGATGAGACCAGATTGCTATGGCCCAAATAACAAAGTTTCTCCGTTTGACCATACGGAACTTTCTTACTTTGAGCACTTCTCCATTTGAGGCCATCTTAATTAAGTTCTTGGCCGTGCCAAAAATTTGGTATCAACACATGCCCCCTTGTTTTTCGGCAAACTTGTGTGCCGAAAAATAACTTGCACGATGCTTCTTCTAAGGACGATGTCAACACTCCATCGGCCATTTTATGTGCTTAGGACGATAAGTATATATCGGCCATTGCTTGTTTGAACCTCTTGATGCAAACTTGGGTGAAAACTTCTCAGCTTCTATAACAATCCGGTGATAAGGTTCCATAGATCAAAACCATCCTGCGTACCATATTGTTCACCCTTAGGATTTTGCAGATAATCAAGAATGAACTTCCTCCAATCCTTACTTTGCCTCATGATAAACTATAATTGATTCGTCAAAACATTGATAACTTTTCATTGTTGTACTACTCATAACGAATCACCGAAAGCCTCAATATGTATAGCACATATAGCAAGGAAAATCTCCAATCCGAATAACAATGCATATTCAGCTTTGATCATTTTTGCATAAATATTTTAAGCGGCATGAGGCTTCACAAAATAGCACCATAAGGAGATATATAAACAACACCAACACCTTGGCCATTGCTACAATTTTAACCATCAATATATAATCTCCATGGTACTAGAGAGATCAAGCTAAAATCAATATTATGCATGATGACAATATGATGCTCAATAATAAAATCAACCATGAGTTGGCCTTACGTAAATTCTGAATACTAATAAGCCAAAGCACACCCAATCAAAACATAAGTTCACTTTGCAATTTTGGTAAATTGGTCTATGCATAATATCTTCAATGGCATCAATTTGACAAATTCCTTTGCAAGTACTTATCTCAATCTCTACTCAAACTAAGGAGGATGTTAGAATATTACACCGCCATGCATTGACATAATCTTAGGACGATAGATAAATATCGGTCATTATCATGTAAACTTTATTCAAAGCACATATAGCCGAAATAAACAAATGAAATAACAAATCAAGTATTTCGGCCCTTTGGATTAGCAACAAACTTGTAGCTAACCAAATGTGTAGTGACTTGGTAATACCTTCCATGATGTAAGAAATTATATTGCGTCCATGGATTAAAATAAGCCCATTGAGGGTTACCAATCATACCTGATGATGAATTTGTTGGAAATATGCCCTAGAGGCAATAATAAATGAATTATTATTATATTTCCTTGTTCATGATAATTGTCTTTTATTCATGCTATAATTGTATTATCCGGAAATCGTAGTACACGTGTGAATACATAGACCACAATACATCCCTAGTAAGCCTCTAGTTGACTAGCTCGTTGGTCAACAGATAGTCATGGTTTCCTGACTATGGACATTACATGTCATTGACATCGGGATCACGTCATTAGGAGAATGACGTGATGGACAAGACCCAATCCTAAGCATAGCACAAGATCGTGTAGTTCGTTTTGCTAGAGCTTTTCCAATGTCAAGTATCTCTTCCTTAGACCATGAGATCGTGTAACTCCCGGATACCGTAGAAGTGCTTTGGGTGTACCAAACGTCACAACGTAACTGGGTGACTATAAAGGTGCACTACAGGTATCTCCGAAAGTGTCTATTGGGTTGACACGGATCGAGACTGGGATTTGTCACTCCGGATTATGGAGAGGTATCACTGGGCCCACTCGGTAGTGCATCATCATAATGAGCTCAAAGTGACCAAGTGTCTGGTCATGGGATCATGCATTACGGTACGAGTAAAGTGACTTGCCGGTAACGAGACTGAACGAGGTATTGGGATACCGACGATCGAGTCTCAGGCAAGTAACATACCGTCTGACAAAGGGAATAGTATACAGGGTTGTTTGAATCCTCGACATCGTGGTTCATCCAATGAGATCATCGAGGAGCATGTGGGAGCCAACATGGGTATCCAGATCCCGTTGTTGGTTATTGACCGGAGAACCGTCTCGGTCATGTCTGCATGTCTCCCGAACCCGTGGGGTCTACACACTTAAGGTTCGGTGACGCTAGGGTTATAAGGAAGACTTGTATGTGATTACCGAATGTTGTTCGGAGTCCCAGATGAGATCCCGAACGTCACGAGGAGTTCCAGAAGGGTCCGTAGGTGAAGATTTATATATGGGAAGTTGTCATACGGACACCGGAAAGTTTCGGGGACATATCGGTATTGTACCGGGGCCACCGGAAGGGTTCCGGGGGTCCACCGGGAGGGGCCACCCCTCTTGGTGGGCCAGATGGGCCGCGTGGGGCAGGGCACCAGCCCCTGGAGGGCTGGGCGCGCCCCTCCCTTGGGCCCATGCGCCTAGGGTTGGGGGGGACCCTAGTGGGGGCGCACCCCCTTGCTTGGGGGGCAAGCCCCCCTCCCTGGCCGCCGCCCCCCCCTCTAGATCTCATCTAGAGGGGGCCGACCCCCTTACCCCTTCCCCTATAAATAGAGGGGCGAGGGGAGGGCTGAACACCTGATCCAAGGCGCAGCCCCTCCCCTCTCCAACACCTTTCCTCCTCCGTTGAGCGCTTGGCGAAGCCCTGTCGGAGTACTGCCTCTCCACCATCATCACGCCGTCGTGCTGCTGTTGGAGCCTTCTTCCTCAACCTCTCCTTCCCCCTTGCTGGATCAAGAAGGAGGAGACGTCGTCCGTACCGTATGTGTGTTGAACGCGGAGGTGCTGTCCGTTCATCACTTGGTCATCGGTGATCTGAATCACGGCGAGTACGACTCCATCATCACCGTTCCCTCGAACGCTTCCGTACGCGATCTACAAAATGGTATGTAGATGCAATCTTTCTCCCATGACTCGTTTCTTAGATGAACTCATAGATGGATCTTGGTGAAACCGTAGGAAAAATTTTAATTTTCTGCAACGTTCCCCAACAGTGGCATCATGAGCTAGGTCTATGCGTAGTTCTCTATTGCACGAGTAGAACACAATTTTGTTGTGGGCGTAGATCTTGTCAACTTGCTTGCCGCTACTAGTCTTTTCTTGCTTCAGCGGTATTGTGGGATGAAGCGGCCCGGACCGACCTTACACGCACGCTTACGTGAGACAGGTTCCACCGACTGACATGCACTAGTTGCATAAGGTGGCTAGCGGGTGTCTGGCTCTCCTACTTTAGTTGGAGCGGATTAGATGAAAAGGGTCCTTATGAAGGGTAAATAGAAGTTGACAAAATCACGTTGTAGTTATTCATAAGTAAGAAAACGTTCTTGCTAGAACCCAATTGCAGCCACGTAAAAGATGCAACAACAATTAGAGGACGTCTAACTTGTTTTTGCAGCAATTGTCATGTGATGTGATATGGCCAGAAGTTGTGATGAATGATGAATGATATATTGTGATGTATGAGATCATGTTCTTGTAATAGGAATCACGACTTGCATGTCGATGAGTATGACAACTGGCAGGAGCCATAGGAGTTGTCTTTATTTTTGTATGACCTGCGTGTCATTGAAGAATGCCATGTAAATTACTTTACTTTATTGCTAAACGCGTTAGCCATAGAAGTAGAAGTAGTCGTTCGCGTGACAACTTCATGAAGACACAATGATGGAGATCATGATGATGGAGATCATGGTGTCATGACGGTGACGAAGATGATCATGGAGCCCCGAAGATGGAGATCAAAGGAGCTATATGATATTGGCCATATCATGTCACTACTATATAATTGCATGTGATGTTTATTATGTTTTATGCATCTTGTTTACTTAGAACGGCGGTAGTAAATAAGATGATCCCTTATAATAATTTCAAGAAAGTGTTCCCCCTAACTGTGCACCATTGCTAAAGTTCGTCGTTTCGAAGCACCACGTGATGATCGGGTGTGATAGATCCTTATGTTCACATACAACGGGTGTAAGACAGATTTACACATGCAAAACACTTAGGGTTAACTTGACGAGCCTAGAATTACAGACATGGCCTTGGAACACAGAGACTGAAAGGTCGAACATGAGTCGTATGGAAGATACGATCAACATGGAGATGTTCACCGATGATGACTAGTCTGTCTCACGTGATGATCGGACACGGCCTAGTCGACTCGGATCGTGTAACACTTAGATGACTAGAGGGATGTCTAATCTGAGTGGGAGTTCATTAAATAATTTGATTAGATGAACTTAATTATCATGAACTTAGTCTAAAACTTTTGCAAAATATGTCTTGTAGATCAAATGGCCAACGCTCATGTCAACATGAACTTCAACACGTCCCTAGAGAAAACCAAGCTGAAAGATGATGGCAGCAACTATTCGGACTGGGTCCGGAACCTGAGGATCATCCTCATAGCAGCCAAGAAAGACTATGTCCTGGATGCACCGCTAGGTGAAGCACCCATCCCAGAGAACCAAGACGTTATGAACACTTGGCAATCACGTGCTGATGATTACTCCCTCGTTCAGTGTGGCATGCTTTATAGCTTAGAACCGGGGCTCCAAAAGCGTTTTGAGAAGCACGGAGCATATGAGATGTTCGAGGAGCTGAAAATGGTTTTCCAAGCTCATGCCCGGGTCGAGAGATATGAAGTCTCCGACAAGTTCTATAGTTGTAAGATGGAGGAAAACAGTTCTGTCAGTGAGCACATACTCAAAATGTCTGGGTTGCACAACCGCCTGTCCCAGTTGGAGATCAACCTCCCGGAAGAGGTGGTCATTGACAGAATCCTTCAGTCGCTCCCACCGAGCTACAAGAGCTTTGTGTTGAACTACAATATGCAGGGGATGGTGAAGACCATTCCTGAAGTATTCTCAATGCTGAAGTCAGCAGAGGTTGAAATCAAGAAAGAACATCAAGTGTTGATGGTCAATAAGACCACTAAGTTCAAAAAGGGCAAGGGTAAGAAGAACTTCAAGAAGGACGGCAAAGATGTTGCCGCGCCCGGTAAGCCAGTTGCCGGGAAGAAGTCAAAGAATGGACCCAAGCCTGAAACTGAGTGCTTTTATTGCAAGGGGAAGGGTCACTGGAAGCGGAACTACCCCAAATACTTAGCGGACAAGAAGGCCGGCAACACTAAAGGTATATTTGATATACATGTAATTGATGTGTACCTTACCAGTACTCGTAGTAACTCCTGGGTATTTGATACCGGTGCCGTTGCTCACATTTGTAACTCACAACAGGAGCTGCGGAATAAGCGGAGACTGGCGAAGGACGAGGTGACGATGCGCGTCGGGAATGGTTCCAAGGTCGATGTGATCGCCGTCGGCACGCTACCTCTACATTTACCTACGGGATTAGTTTTAAACATCAATAATTGTTATTTAGTGCCAAGTTTGGGCATGAACATTGTATCTGGATCTCGTTTGATACGAGATGGCTACTCATTTAAATCCGAGAATAATGGTTGTTCTATTTATATGAGAGATATGTTTTATGGTCATGCCCCGATGGTCAATGGTTTATTCTTAATGAATCTCGAACGTAATGTTACACATATTCATAGTGTGAATACCAAAAGATGTAAAGTTGATAACGATAGTCCCACATACTTGTGGCACTGCCGCCTTGGTCACATTGGTGTCAAGCGCATGAAGAAGCTCCATGCTGATGGACTTTTAGAGTCTCTAGATTATGAATCATTTGACACATGCGAACCATGCCTCATGGGCAAAATGACCAAGACCCCGTTCTCCGGAACAATGGAGCGAGCAACCAACTTGTTGGAAATCATACATACCGATGTGTGCGGTCCAATGAGCGTTGAGGCTCGCGGAGGATATCGTTATGTTCTCACTCTCACTGATGACTTGAGTAGATATGGGTATGTCTACTTGATGAAACAGAAGTCTGAGACCTTTGAAAAGTTCAAGGAATTTCAGAATGAAGTAGAGAATCAACGTGACCGAAAGATAAAGTTCTTACGATCGGATCATGGAGGAGAATATTTAAGTCACGAATTTGGTACACACTTAAGAAAATGTGGAATCGTTTCACAACTCACGCCGCCTGGAACACCTCAGCATAACGGTGTGTCCGAACGTCGTAATCGCACTCTATTGGATATGGTGCGATCTATGATGTCTCTTACCGATTTACCGCTATCATTTTGGGGATACGCTCTAGAGACAGCTACATTCACTTTAAATAGGGCACCGTCTAAATCCGTTGAGACGACACCGTATGAATTATGGTTTGGGAAGAAACCTAAGCTGTCGTTTCTAAAAGTTTGGGGATGCGATGCTTATGTCAAGAAACTTCAACCTGAAAAGCTCGAACCCAAGTCGGAAAAATGCGTCTTCATAGGATACCCTAAGGAAACCATTGGGTATACCTTCTACTTAAGATCCGAGGGCAAGATCTTTGTTGCCAAGAACGGATCCTTTCTGGAAAAAGAGTTTCTCTCGAAAGGAGTAAGTGGGAGGAAAGTAGAACTCGATGAAGTACTACCTCTTGAACCGGAAAGTAGTGCAGCTCAGGAAAACGTTCCTGTGGTGCCTACATCGACTGGAGAGGAAATTAATGATGATGATCAAGGTACTTCTGATCAAGTTGCTACTGAACTTCGTAGGTCCACAAGGACACATTCCACACCAGAGTGGTATGGCAACCCTGTCCTGGAAATCATGTTGTTAGACAACGGTGAACCTTCGAACTATGAAGAAGCGATGGCGGGCCCAGATTCCAACAAATGGCTAGAAGCCATGAAATCCAAGATAAAATCCATGTATGAAAACAAAGTATGGACTTTGACTGACTTGCCCGATGATCAGCGAGCGATAGAAAACAAATGGATCTTTAAGAAGAAGACGGACGCAGATGGTAATGTCACCATCTATAAAGCTTGACTTGTCGCTAAGGGTTATCGGCAAGTTCAAGGGATTGACTATGATGAGACTTTCTCTCCCGTAGCGAAGCTTAAGTCCGTCCGAATCATGTTAGCAATTGCCGCATACTATGATTATGAGATATGGCAGATGGACGTCAAAACGGCATTCCTTAACGGGCATCTTAAGGAAGAACTGTATATGATGCAGCCAGAGGGTTTTGTCGATCCTAAGAATGCTAACAAAGTGTGCAAGCTCCAGCGATCCATTTATGGGCTGGTGCAAGCATCTCGGAGTTGGAACATTTGTTTTGATGAGATGATCAAAGCGTTTGGGTTTATGCAGACTTACGGAGAGGCCTGCGTTTACAAGAAAGTGAGTGGGAGCTCTGTAGCATTTCTCATATTATATGTAGATGACATACTTTTGATGGGAAATGATATAGAATTCTTGGACAGCATTAAGGCCTACTTGAATAAGTGTTTTTCAATGAAGGACCTTGGAGAAGCTGCTTACATATTAGGCATCAAGATCTATAGGGATAGATCGAGACGCCTCATAGGTCTTTCACAAAGCACATACCTTGATAAGATTTTGAAGAAGTTCAAAATGGATCAGTCCAAGAAAGGGTTCTTGCCTGTACTGCAAGGTGTGAGATTGAGCTCGGCTCAATGCCCGACTACGGCAAAAGATAAAGAAGAGATGAGCGTCATCCCCTATGCCTCAGCCATAGGATCTATTATGTATGCCATGCTGTGTACCAGACCTGATGTAAACCTTGTCGTAAGTTTGGTAGGAAGGTACCAAAGTAATCCCGGCAAGGAACACTGGACAGCGGTCAAGAATATCCTGAAGTACCTGAAAAGGACAAAGGACATGTTTCTCGTTTATGGAGGTGACGAAGAGCTCGTCGTAAAGGGTTACGTCGATGCTAGCTTCGACACAGATCTGGATGACTCTAAGTCACAAACTGGATACGTGTATATGTTGAATGGTGGAGCAGTAAGCTGGTGCAGCTGCAAGCAGAGCGTCGTGGCGGGATCTACATGTGAAGCGGAGTACATGGCAGCCTCGGAGGCAGCGCATGAAGCAATTTGGGTGAAGGAGTTCATCACCGACCTAGGAGTCATACCCAATGCGTCGGGGCCGATCAAACTCTTCTGTGACAACACTGGAGCTATTGCCCTTGCCAAGGAGCCCAGGTTTCACAAGAAGACCAGGCACATCAAGCGTTGCTTCAACTCCATCCGTGAAAATGTTCAAGATGGAGACATAGATATTTGCACAGTACATACGGATCTGAATGTCACAGATCCGTTGACTAAACCTCTCTCGCGAGCAAAACATGATCAACACCAGAACTCTATGGGTGTTCGATTCATCACAATGTAACTAGATTATTGACTCTAGTGCAAGTGGGAGACTGTTGGAAATATGCCCTAGAGGCAATAATAAATGGATTATTATTATATTTCCTTGTTCATGATAATTTTCTTTTATTCATGCTATAATTGTATTATCCAGAAATCATAGTACACGTGTGAATACATAGACCACAATACGTCCCTAGTAAGCCTCTAGTTGACTAGCTCGTTGGTCAACAGATAGTCATGGTTTCCTGACTATGGACATTAGATGTCATTGACAACGGGATCACGTCATTAGGAGAATGACGTGATGGACAAGACCCAATCCTAAGCATAGCACAAGATCGTGTAGTTCGTTTTGCTAGAGCTTTTCCAATGTCAAGTATCTCTTCCTTAGACCATGAGATCGTGTAACTCCCGGATACCGTAGTAGTGCTTTGGATGTACCAAACGTCACAACGTAACTGGGTGACTATAAAGGTGCACTACAGGTATCTCCGAAAGTGTCTGTTGGGTTGACACGGATCGAGACTGGGATTTGTCACTCCGGATTACGGAGAGGTATCACTGGGCCCACTCGGTAGTGCATCATCATAATGAGCTCAAAGTGACCAAGTGTATGGTCACGGGATCATGCATTACGGTACGAGTAAAGTGACTTGCTGGTAACGAGACTGAACGAGGTATTGGGATACCGACGATCGAGTCTCGGGCAAGTAACATACCGTCTGACAAAGGGAATAGTATATAGGGTTGTTTGAATCCTCGACATCGTGGTTCATCCGATGAGATCATCGAGGAGCATGTGGGAGCCAACATGGGTATCCAGATCCCGCTGTTGGTTATTGACCGGAGAACCGTCTCGGTCATGTCTGCATGTCTCCCGAACCCGTGGGGTCTACACACTTAAGGTTCGCTGATGCTAGGGTTATAAGGAAGACTTGTATGTGATTACTGAATGTTGTTCGGAGTCCCGGATGAGATCCCGGACGTCACGAGGAGTTCCAGAAGGGTTCGGAGGTGAAGATTTATATATGGGAAGTTGTCATACGGACACCGAAAAGTTTTGGGGACATATCGGTATTGTACCGGGGCCACCGGAAGGGTTCCGGGGGTCCACCAGGAGGGGCCACCCCTCTTGGTGGGCCACATGGGCCGCGTGGGGCAGGGCACCAGCCCCTGGAGGGCTGGGCACCCCCCCCCCTTAGGCCCATGCGCCTAGGGTTGGGGGGAGGGAACCCTAGTGGGGGCGCACCCCCTTGCTTGGGGGGCAAGCCCCCCTCCTTGGCCGCCGCCCCCCCTCTAGATCTCATCTAGAGGGGGCCGGCCCCCTTCCCCCTTCCCCTATAAATAGAGGGGTGAGGGGAGGGCTGAACACCTGATCCAAGGCGCAGCCCCTCCCCTCCCCAACACCTCTCCTCCTCCGTTGAGCGCTTGGCGAAGCCCTGTCGGAGTACTGCCTCTCCACCATCATCACGTCGTCGTGCTGCTGCTGGAGCCTTCTTCCTCAACCTCTCCTTCCCCCTTGCTGGATCAAGAAGGAGGAGACGTCGTCCGTACCATATGTGTGTTGAACGCGGAGGTGCTGTCCGTTCAGCACTTGGTCATCGGTGATCTGAATCACGGCGAGTACGACTCCATCATCACCGTTCCCTCGAACGCTTCCGTACGCGATCTACAAAGTGGTATGTAGATGCAATCTCTCTCCCATGACTCATTGCTTAGATGAACTCATAGATGGATCTTGGTGAAACCGTAGGAAATTTTTTAATTTTCTGCAACGTTCCCCAACAGAATTCCACGGCATAAGCGTTAATGGCATAGTTGAAGAATATGGATAATGTCTAGACCGAAGGTGCTGAAACCTTCGGCTTGTTCCTTCATAGTTTTCACTCTTTTCATTCTTCACCTTTGTCGCACTTCTTGTAATGGAGGCTTGCACATAATTCTTATTTTGAACACTTCCTTTGGGAACCCATGCCATGTTCCTATCTTCAAGTTCTTATGCACCAAGTTTTTGTAATTTCTTCTTTTGCCAATATGATAAGCCGAGTATGCACCCCGACTGCGATTTTGTTTGAAGCAATGACAATTCTTGTTTTAGCTTGTGCACTTTCAACTTCTTTTCTTCAGATTTGGCACTTTGATTCTTGACAATTGATTGCTTCATCTCATTGCCTTTAGTAGCCAATGTTAACACTTTAATTGGCTCTTTATCCTTCAAGATCAAATCTGAATTGGCACTCTTGCGACCATCTTTTTTAACTCGATATACTTGTTTGATCACCTCTTTCTTCTTTCTTGAGCTCCGGACCGATTCTTTCTTATTGAAACGGTCTTGAACATATGACTGCTTACTGAACGTTGATCTTTTCGAAGCTGCATAATAATGGTGAGATGGCTAGAATATGATGGAGAATGTGCCATTGTATCATACCTGTCCCATGATGAATATCGATGTACATGAGCATAGGGAGGCATCCACGGCATTGGCATTGGCGATCCAAAATAAGGATATGAACACGTTACATTAAAATTGTCTTCTTGCCAGTACCGATCCTTGGATTTGCGCCTAGGGGGTGATCTTGATTCTTTTGCATTACTCGACCGATAAGCACCATTCTCTTCACTTTTCTTTTGATATTTATCTAATAACTGTGCAAAAGTGACCTTAGATTTCTTGTGCTTGTGCTTATTGCGTCCTTTATATCCTTTGGTTTTGCTTGCATTGATCTTTGGATTGCTTTGTTGCCCCCCAGTCCTTGACGTCTTTATTTTATCTTCGATAGAACTCATGCCTTCAAGAATATTTTCACTGTGCTCTTGAACAACTTCTTTACTTGAAAACTTGATCCCATCACCTGCAGTTTTTACCTTCTCATCTTTAAAGGAATCGTCTTGAAGCAGCCGATTCAAAAACTTTTTTCCATTAGGACCAATCGGAATAGACTGGTCATCCCTTGGTGTTTCAACAAATTTTAATCGTCCTTTATCAATGGCCGATTTAACTAAGGATGGCAATTTTATCCATGGACATGGATATCCATGGATATCCGGTCCGAATGGATAGGGTTTGGATATGCTTTTGTGTCTATGGGTGGCGCCCAAACCCGACCCGATTGTTCGTGGGTAGGGCATGGATATAATCTTGTACCCATGGATATACCCAAACCCGGCCCGATAGAATGACTTAATGGAAAAAAATCTGCTACCCCTGCCCCACGTTCACACCTCCCACGGAAATTTTACACTTTTTTTATCTAAAACATGCATAAGAAATTACACAATCCCCATTGTAACTTTTATAAGTTGAGAGGCAATCCCCTCCGAAACATACTCCAACACCCCTTTCCTTATTTTTATCTCCTTCTTAAATGACTCGTCATTCTCATCTGTTAGAAAAATACTAAATGATCTTAGGTTGTTACTGGATGTTGATTTACCATAAGTGAACCCTAGCCTGCCACGAGGTGAAGAATGGAAGAGTTTATGTTAATATTATGTTAAGTCTTATTTATATGTATCGAGAGGACCCAATGGATATCCAGTGGATATGGATATCCATCGGATTTGGACATGGACATCATTTTTCACCCATGGATTTTTTCATGGGCGGGCAAAGACTGTCTTCATGGATATGGATATGGATTTGATACTGTTCAACCCGATCCAAACCCGACCCATTGCCATCCTTAGATTTAACTATTTGACGAAACGTGTTGCAATCCTCAAAATTATGCTTGGACGAATCATGCAACTTGCAATACATTCGTCCTTGGATTGATGGCTTAACATGGTGATCAAGAATTCTAATGTAATTATTTTTCAGCAACAAATCAAATATTTGATCACATATGCTTGAATTGAAGGTATACTTCTTATTGTTTAGCGGGTCTTGCTGTGAGAACGGCTTTGGAGGTAAGCAAACGAATGGTTCAGATTTGGAATCTCCCCATTCGGCTATGCAATGTGTTTTGCACTCTATATCTGATGTCTTTCGATAAGATATCATAATAGCATCGTTTTTCTCAAAAGAATTTTACCTTGGCTTTAAATTTCTTAAACGAAAATAGTTAGAGCATACATGTCTCAAATGAGACCAAATGCAAGCCAAGTAATAAATAAGCAAAGTTGCCCAATTAGATATGAGCTTTAGATAAAGCAATGGGGAAAGCCTTGGCTGCAATAATTTTTTGCTATCGGTCTTTCTGAATGGTGCAATGTGTTGACCGATATGCTTTGTGACAATCTGATTGCTAACAAATAAATTACCCTTCTTCATTGGTCTCTCAATATTTCTTATGAAGATTTTTCTAATATATGCATCAACAACTAAGTCATGACCAAATCTGAAAATAGGTAAATTAATTGCTAGACATACCTCTTCAAATATGTTGGAGAGCGTGATGGTGGTGTGATTTGAAGAATATCTTGCTCCGCCTTCGGATAGCTCCCTAACGCCTTGTCATCATCTTTTTTTTGATTTCGCGCATCATTAGTTAGAAGATATTTGTCCACCAAACTTTCTTCGGCTACTTGTTCTTGTTCTTGAAGCTCATCAATTTCTATGGCACGAAACTCGTAGGGCAGGAAGTAGGTTCCATTAACTTCAGAAAAATCAAGTATGGCTGTCTTGCTATACTTTCCATGCTCTTTCTCAACAATGTTTGCATCTTTGGATTTGATGGATTCGGAATATATACTACTTGATTCGGCTTTTTCAACCGAAGCACTTTTAGTTTCCGAATCATCATTCTTTTCACCGGTTATATCAATTGGCAAGGCTTCTTTTCTTTGAGCTAATTCCCTATCAATTCTCTCTTGGCGAAGTACTTGCACCCTATCGCGCAAAGCTTTAACTCCCCTCTTAATTTCAGCCTGCTATAGATTAGTTTGCCCCCCAATGCTTTTAGGATCTTTCGGCAATGAAGTGTTAGTGTTACCGAAATTTTGCAATTGTGTAGGGGGCGTATAATATGTTGCGGTACTAGGTGGAGGTGTATGCACTTCTGTATAACCATATGCTCTCTCACCAATACTACCAATTGATGAAGTTTCATCTTCCTGCAAAACTCTAGCCTTTATTGCAGCATAATCAGGAAACAACCCCTTTTCATATTGTTCAAGGTAAAGAGCATTAATTCTCTTGTTTTGTGCCAAGCTCCTTTTTAATGCAGCCACAATCGCTTCTGGAAGGGATTGCTCCGCAATACTTTCAGATTATTTTGCCAATGATTCATGAGTGTTGCCGAAATTCTTGAACTGTGTAGAGTATGCATTATATGCTACAATATTTAATGACGGCACATGTCTTCCTGTAAATTATTCACTTATTCGACTATGACCATGAAGATGCGGGGCCGAATTATGAACATCTACAGTTGCATACGGTGCTGAAAATTTACTAACATGAGGTGTAGCATATGATGGTTGAGAGTAACTCACCGAATAGCTATAGTAGCATGGCCAATTCTCCCATCCATCGGCAAGGTTGGATTCACATATTGCAAATTAGTTGCCGATGAATAAAAAGGTGAAACACTTTTTTGTATGCTATTGGAAATTTTATCATGGGGTGTTTCAAATTGATTGACCAAACCCATCATGTTGTTCATCGGCATATGAATTTGTGGGGTTGCCGATGCATGGGAGTTTGGATACATATGTTGTATGTTGCTAAAATCATAAGAATTTGAAGTAAGAAGATTGTTTTGCATCGGCCCTTGCGCATAATTAGATGCATAATTGATAAAACTAGGGCTAGCCGATACATTATGCTTATTAGGTGATCCAGCAACAACATATGGATTATTTGCATCTACAAAGGGGAATTGGGTATTCATATTACCTTTGTAGATTGCAGCAACTTGATGATGATCTCTTCATAGCAAGAACGGGTCGGAGGTCGTTCAAAGCTTCGTCCCCAGCGGAGTCGCCAAAAAGTGTGTTCGCACACAAACACGTCAGCGTGTACCTCCAACGCCGAGGGTGATGCACCGCAGCTCACGTCGAAGGAGACCTGCCGGAAGCGCGGTACGCAAGCAATCTGGCGGGCGCTTTCATAGACTCGAAACCCCACACGCCCGGGAGGGACCCCGTCAGGGCGCGCGGCGGCTATGGGCTGCCCTAGGTCGACCTGATCGCCCCTAGGGCCTCGAGGTTCAGCGCCCTGCAATGAAGAAGAACGAACGAAGAACGAGAAAGAAGAAGAACAAGGGAGAAGATAAAAGTAAAGGTAAAAGTGGTAGATTGATTGTTCGATTGTGTGTTGTTATTCAATCGGCCGTCACCCCTTACATATATATGAGGCGGCTGGACTTTCCGTACAAGAAAAGGACTCAAATCCCGTCCAAAACATCAAAAGTTAACCTAACTCGGACTACGAGGGCCGGAACTTCCGGTCAACCCAGAACTTCCGGGCTAAAATTACATCAAGTATCCCTCTTGTACAGCTCCTGCAGGTCGCACATGCCCTCGGATCGTGATGGTCCAAAAATCAAAGTTGTAGATCTTGCAATGGAGAAAAACTCTTCAGTTGATCACTTTTTCATCCGAGGTCATCTTGAGTTGGATTCGGGCCCGCAAATCTGCAAATAATATTGAAATTTCAGTTTTCGGGGCACACCGCGTGCAAAGTTTCTGCTTAGCCCGCAACCTCCCCGGAAGTTTTGTCCGGAACTTCCGGGGCAGACTTATATAGCACACCATTTTGGCTCTAACTTTTGCATACAAATACCGATTTAGACGTTTTTTATATCAAAATCGATCGTTTCGACGAGACGAAGACAATCCGTGTAGAAACGTTTCTCATATGCCGAATAGTGTTCTGAATACAAAATCTGAATACTTCAAACACAACTTCGGCCTTAGAGATGAGACTGGATTGCTATGGCCCAAATAACAAAGTTTCTTCTTTTGACGATACGGAACTTTCTTACTTCGAGCACTTCTCCATTTGAGACCATCTTAATTAAGTTCTTGGCCATGCCAAAATCTGGTGTCAACAGGTTCAGAGGAAGACTGTATAACCTAACAAACCTTTGACGCAAAGGTTTGTGTCCTATCCATGCATCCCCCAGAATCATGTTTTTTACCATCACCTACAACCCTTTGACAACAGGAGTAAAAGTATACACTTGACTTCCATGATATCATACCGGAAATGTGAATGAGAAGCTAATGATTCGCATTTCTTGTATATTATCCACTTACACAACAAAGAGTTACATGATCAAACACAGTTATTTCCGTCAGACGGTAACTAATCTCCACATGGTCGAAACTTTTCTACTCCACATGATCAAACCACAGTATTTTTAGGTGCAATAATTGGTCGAAACTTTGAACATGAGCTTGACGCTGCACTTTGAACATATTTATGTTGCATTTCTTGGCCTTATTTCCAACAAATAGTCTGTCATATGTGCTGATTAAGCTTAGAAGCATAGGAACGTTTATTTACTTCATTTATTCTTCCTTTTGTTTACAAGTTTCAGTTTACGTTACACGCAATGCAGAAGAGCTAAACCAGCGTTGGTACGATACGTAGGCTTGCTTGACCACAAATGTTACATCCTCTTCCTCGGGCGAGTCATCATGACCATGAAGTCATCCATGTCCACGAACCCATCATGGTTCCTGTCGATCTCCTTCACCATCTTCCGGCAGTCCTCGAGGCTGCAGCTGTCCCCGAGCCTGCGCAGGACGTCCATCACCTCCTCCGCGGTGATCCTGCCGTCCCTGTCCCTGTCAAACACGAAGAAGGCTCGGCGTATGTCGCCCAGCTGGACGCCGTTCCTGTGCACCTCCATGAACTCCTCCAGGTCCATGTACCCATCCTTGTTGCTGTCGGCGGCGCAGACCATCCGCCGCGCCTCGCCCACGGCGTCCGCCTTGTCGAACCTCTGCAGGAGGGCCTGGAGGTCGCTCCTTGAGATCCGGCCAGGCTCACCGGCAATCTTGTCGAACACCTTGGCCATCTCCTCCTCGTCAGGCTTGTACATCATCAGGTCGAACTGCTGCCGGTCCCTGGCGGACAGCAGCCGTCCGGCCGGACGGGAGGGCTTGAACCGGAGCTTCGCTAGGTTGTACTTGAAGGTCAGGATGCTCAGGTGCGACATGTTGCAGATGGTTTGATGCAGATAGCAACAGATGATGGAGAAGGCTATAACTGGTCTGCCCAGGCAGCTTCTGCGTGCCCTTGATGAAGGTTTATAGCTACTGTTGTGTGCTGAACAGAGCTAAGGTGGTCAGGATACAAATGCCTGATAGCTGCAGAAAGTTGCAGAAGTTGGGATTCCTCTAGAACTTGCACTGAAAGGAACCTCCAACCAAAAAAGAGGGCAAAGATGGACCAGATAAGCATTGCAAAGCAAGAATCTCATCTAAGCTGCTCGGGGCAATACATGCCGAAAGGTTTTCTGAGTACTGGTTCAAGCAATCTCTTTATATTTTTATTCTTTCCTTCTTTGTGAATTTTGATCATACATCTGTAATTGAAGAATAGGAGTGTGTACAATAACTAGACAGAAAAGAAAAGTTTACAATGCTTAAAGAATGGCATCCTGTCCTGTACCGTGCCTGAAATAGAAGTTGTGTAGTGAAAAGAATCACATGTAGTAAGCACAATCTATGCAGCACCAGTTAATAAAATTACCGCCACCAAACAGACAGCACCAACAAATTAGGGTGGTCTCCCATTGTCTAACTCATCCAGATTTTCAGCTCCCTCTCGGTATGTAATTTTCCGAACATAGCCTACAAAGCAAACAAGATGCCATCCAATAGGCACAAAAAGAAGTCAGCACCTAGATACCTTTCAGAAGGAATGTACTGAATGCCATAGCAGAAAAAACAAAGGATCGTGGTATGAACAAGACGTCAAGAATTTATCCCCACAAGCTCTACTGGAAGGTCTTATTAACCCGAGCTATTTACAGTTCCATGACAAACAAAGCCTACACGATCTGGCAGCATCAGCCAACAATCATGACAGCTACCCATCTACTGGCAAAAAAGGAATACAATTATGTAAGACACCTCCAGGTCATGTGCAGATCTCATCAGAAGTTTAACCTTCCATGTATCAGGTCAGAATAGTTGCAGTACTAGTTGTGGTCGTCATCAGTTAGTACTCCCTCCGTCCCAAAATAACTGTGTCAACTTTGTACTAACTTTAGTACAAAGTTGTACTAAGGTTAAGACACTTATTTTGGGACGGAGGGAGTGTCACATCTTTACAGTTAAGTACAACATTTGATGTATTTCAGGGTTCCACTGGAAAAAGGAAAAACAGCCTAGTAATCTGATGACATATCAATGTGTTTTGGTTCAGATTAAGACAGCC
>NC_041389.1:433806930-433813055 GCF_002162155.2 Triticum dicoccoides | reverse complement strand
CATTTTTGCACCTTTTCCAACATCTTCGGTAGTCCGTTAGGATATAGCATAACCTCCCACTACCCTTGGTTAGGCTCAAGGAATCTGGATTTTGTAAACCAATTCAAGCGAGCCAGAACAGGTGGGGATGCACTATGAATGAAGGGACGTGGATCCTTTCAGATTGAAGTCGACTCGGCAGTAATTGGCATGGACACGTAGGGCCTTGAGAACTGTGGAGTTCCACATGTGTGGGTTAACTTGCTTAGATTTGACGAGCTGGTCGAGGACTCAAATCCAAACACAGCTTTTCTTTCGTCTAATCAACTTCCTATCGAAGTTCCCTGGTAGGATCTGCCAGGTCTAACTCGTAGATTGTAGGGGTGGAAGGGGGCTTGGCGAGGAGGAAGGCAAGGTCGCTGGCGCTGGGGCGCCGTCGTCACATGAGCGAGAGAGAGAGGGAGCAGGACACGGCGGCTAGGGTTAGGTCTCCCGGCTCCCTTCAGGAAGCCGAGCAAATATGATTGCTCCTGCTTAATCCCAAAACGGGTCCTTACACGAGTTTATATAATCCTCCTAATAAGATAATTGGGCTACGCCCCTAATAACGATAAGATAAACTGGGTCACAGCTAACTGGGCTAAGCCCCTAATATGCCGGTCATAATATCTCTCCCCGCCTGCACAAACAGCTCGTCCTCGAGCTGGAAGGCGAGGCAGATCAACGGTCACCAAACACCTTCGCGCCAACTGGGGCGGGCTGGTCGCTGAGCCCGGCGGCGGCGGGGTCCTCCTCAATGTAGTCTACAACCTCCAGGTAGAAGAGTCGTGGGCAAACATGGCCCGGTATGTAGAGCTCGTCGCAGTTGAAGCACAACCCTTGGCGGCGACGCTCGAGTTGCTCGGCCGGGGTGAGCCGGCGGAACGGGCATGCCACAGCCGCGGCGAGGGGCGCCGCGGAAGCCTGGGCAGGCCGACCCTGCGCGGGAACTTCTGGCCAGGGTGGCGGCCCAGCGGCCCGGGGCGGTGGCGCCTGCTGGATGGCCACCGCGCGACGCTCGAACGCGCGGGCGTAGTACATGGCTATCTGGAGATCCTATGGCCCGCGCATCTCCACGTCGACGCAAATGTGGTCCGGTAGGCCGCCGACGAAGAGCTCAGCCCGCTGACGAGCCGAAACGCCGGGGGTGTGGTACGCCGATGCCTGGAAGCGGTCGGCGAAGTCTTGCACCGAGGTGAGGAACGGAAGACGCCCAAGCTCCGCCAGACGGCTCCCGCGTATAGGCGGACCGAAGCGCAAGAGGCACAATTCGCGGAAGCGCTCCCATGGTGGCACGCCGCCCTCGTCCTGTTCGAGGGCGTAGTACCACGTCTGCGTGGCTCCTCGGAGATGATACGAGGCAATCCAAGTGCGGTCGGACGCGAGCATGCGTTGTCCCCTGAAAAATTGGTCGCATTGGTTGAGCCAATTCAGGGGGTCGACGGTGCCGTCGTAGGTCGCGAACTCCAGCTTGGAGAATCTCGGCGGCGTCTGGACGTGGACGACGGGCGGGTGCGCCTAGTCAGCACGCGCAGCGAGGATGATGGGGCCGGGTAGGCGGGCATCAAGGTGCCGCCCTAGAACAGGGGCCCGTCGACGCTGGCGAAAGGCTCGGCGTAGCCCGAGGACCCGCCAAACTGCATGGCCGGGTGCGTCGCCGGCGGAGGCAGCACATGCGGCCCGACCGAGGCTGTCGTATAGACCGGCGCAAGGGACCCAGCGAGCCAGGCCGGTAACGGAGACGGCGACGGGGGAAACCGGACCTGGTGGATGGGCACCCCCGGGCCCGTCGTCGGGATGCCCAGGGCCGCGATCGCTGGTGGCGGCGGCTGCAGCTGTTGCCCCTGCCGCATGGTGGAGGCGCCGGGGTTTGTCGCTGGTGGCGGCTGCCACGGCAGCTGCTGCATGGCGGCAGCGGCGGGGGTCGCCGAGGACAGCGTCTGCTGCGACGGTAGGGCGGTGGCGAAGGGCACAGGCGGCTGCGGCCCATAGGATCTCGCGAGGAACGTGTAGATGCCCGTGACCGCCTGGGTGAGATCCCGGATGGCAGCCGTCATCTCCTCCAGGTTGAAGAGGGCGGGGACGGGCGCAGCGGAGGTGACCGGCACCGGCAAGAGCGGGACGCTGGACGTGGTGGCCATCAGGGCGGTCGTCGCGGTCGGCAACGGAAAGGATCGGGGTGGGTGGCGGCGAGGACATGATCGCATCGAAGCTATCTGATACCAAATTGGTAGGATCTGGGATCCTACCAGGTCTAGCTCTTAGGTTGTAGGGGTGGAAGGGGGCTTGGCGAGGAGGAAGGCGAGGTCGCTGGCGCTGGGGCGCCGTCGTCACGTGTGCGAGAGAGAGAGAGAGAGAGAGAGAGAGAGAGAGAGAGGGAGGGAGGGAGGGAGGGAGCAGGACGCGGCGACTAGGGTTAGGTCTCCCGGCTCCCTTCAGGAAGCCGAGCAAATATGAATGCTTCTGCTTAATCCCAAAACGGGTCCTTACACGAGTTTATATAATCCTCCTAATAAGATAATTGGGCTAAGCCCCTAATAACGATAAGATAAAGTGGGCCACAACTAACTGGGCTAAGCCCCTAATATGCCGGTCATAACATTCCCACTACCCGAAAATCCCAAATTCACACTCCCTGTTCTCATATTTGCTACTTTTGCTTTTCTGCTCGTTTCTAGGTTCTTGGGCGCTTGCTATTGAATTTAGGAGTACAATAATAGCCAGAAGATGTATGGGTAGCCATACTACCTAATATCACAATTTTAACTTTGGAGAAGAATGAATATGTGCAGTAGGTGGGGCATCTATTGGAGGGTTTGTATAATAAAGTGTGCCATTCTTGATATTTCTTTAGCTTATATGCAATTTTATTATTACTCAAAATACATGTCTTATCTATGTAAAATATGAAATTATGAATAACCAATGGCATCCAAGGCAATTCATTGCTTTTAAGGCTAAAAATCCCAGATCAATCCTATTAAATAAAATAAAAAACTAGAAATTCCTTCAACAATAAGGAGAAAAAAAAACTTGAATCTATTTTGCTGGAGCAAGATTATAATTTGCAAATTGATCAAGGGAAAAAGAGAACAGCTAGAAGCACTTGTTTTCATGGGAACCAACTTATAATTTTATAACACTGGGGATGGACAAAATCTAGATATTACAGGTGTTACATTCGTATAAGAGATAAAATTATATCTAGTAAAGATAAATCAAATATAGAGAGTATTACAGTTATAATAAAAACAATTATATTTTTCAGTGGCAGGAGAGGTGTAAAAAATTGCATGAGAAATTATTTTTTTACTCTTTAACATACTACCTCTGTAAACAAATATAAGCATTGTTTTTAAGGCGTCCTGCCTTGGATGCTTAGGCGACGATTAGGCGATAAGGCGCCCTGGCAGCGCCTTACAAATATGCCCGCCTTACGCGCTAGAGCGGGTGATGCTCGCCTTAGGTCGCCCTACCGCCTTATAAACAAATAATATAAGACATTTTAGAGAGTTGTGTCAAGTCTCTAAAACGTCTTACATTTGTTTACAGAGGGAGTACAAGAGATGGGGAGAGTTTGTAGAAAGACAAGGCTCGTAGGATGGGAACTGGTGGCATGCTATTGTTTTCAGTGGCACAACTGGGGGTGAAGGGGATGTGGGGTGGAGGTGGGGAAGGGTATGGAAATAAGAGGGGTATGTATACAAAGAAGGTGCATGAGGCATGCAGGAACCCAGATTTGCTTGTATTTATTAATTTCTTAATAAGATAATATTGCCATGTCATGCAAATCAAAGAGAACCCCATGACCAGGATGCACCTTCGTAGGTTGGAAAGACAAATAACATCTGCCAGCTATCTGTCATTAACCATAATGTCCACAGAATTAAGTGTCAGATGTTTTGCTTTGTTGTTATAACTTATAATCTCTAGCAGATTTCTCTATTTTCGTAGTTTTCGTAAAACACATTTCCATGATTGTTCTTTTGTTGGAACATTGCTATATCATTGGTATATCTGTATATGTGAAATGCCCACATCATACGGTTACATTTACATAAGATAGAAACCCAGTTATTCCTGAATAGATACGACAGACTAATGCATATAGGATTCTAGGCGAACAGAAGTCCCAGTTGTCCCATAATTGACTAGTTATTCATCTACATGTCAAGAGCTACATAATTCACCCAGGATCGCAACTAAGATGCTTAATTCGGGTTCAGCTAGACCTGGGAAAAGTTTGTAATCCGAACCAAATCCAGACCAATCCATACATGTACATGTGTACCAATCAAACTAAACCAATCCAAACTATAAGTGCTATAATCCAAACCAAACTAAACTGCTCATGTTTTCAAGCCAAACCAATCCAGCCCATTTCCTAAAATTGGTCTCTGTCCAAAATTTCAAACTATGGACATGCGCAAATGCGGGACATGGATAGCTCCTGAATCCTGATGCATGAATACTAATTGCCATCATTGAACACCGTGGCTGTTGATGCATGCATGAATACTAATTGCCATCACTGAACACCGTGGCTGTTGATGCAGCTTGCTGCAGTCGGCCATGTAGCAGACACGCCGGCCAGCCTCGGGTGCACTGCTGCGTAGCACCCATGTAGGCGGGCAACAAGTTGCATCCCTGGCCTTGCAGGCTTGGTCACCGGCGGCGGCGTCTTGGTCGGTGGTGGCGTCTCACCTGGCAGAGAGAGAGAGAGAGAGGGGCGTCTCACCTGGCAGAGAGAGAGAGAGAGAGAGAGAGAGAGAGAGGCGGTGGCCGGAGCTCCATCCAGCGGCAGCCCAGCAACCCCTGGCGGCGGCCGTCGCCCATCGAGTTAGCTAGTATGATTTGGTCGCTGGATTTGGTTTCAGACTATGGGATAAAACTGTTTGGGACCAATCGTTCTCTGTCCAAACCAAACCAATCCAACCCAAAAATAAGTGCAGCCCAGACCAAATTGAATTAACATCGTGTCTCAGTCTATTTTGTCCACTCCAATGACAGCCCAATAGCAAACCAAACTGAAACTATAGTTTGAATCCAAACTATTCCCAGGTCTAGGTTCAGCTTACATCAGGAGTATAGTGTTTATTATGCACCAATTATTGGAGCACCACAAAATTTATCGACTTTGCTGCAATTACCCAAATGTGAGTTTTTCTAATCGCTGTAGCACCAATGGTTATATGCACGATCATCGTGAACTTGGTGTCATTGCTATATCAGAAATATTTATAGTATTGCTTCTGCAACTTAAAAACAGAGATGGAGGTTCATATTTCATGACCACAACGGGCTTCTGCCAGTAAAAGCTTTGCTGCCCGTGAAGGTTGTACGGCAAATTATCCTCCAAAGTAAAAATTCACCACAGCAACATCACACATGGTCGCAAATCACAAGCCTTAACTCAAGCTAAAGCATTAACTTCTGGCAAGATAGCAAGGCTTCCTACCTCCCCTTCCTTTCGCAGGTGCTATTCCTAACAATAACAACAAGCTGAGTAATGAAATGAAGATCGAGAAATCTCACCAATGCCAGCGCATGGCACACACGTGCAGATGGTCTCCTTCCCTTTCTTCCTGAAGTAGGTCACCAGTCCCGACCCCTGGCAACTCCGGCACTTGCCCGTCCACTCGTACGAAACCATCTTGCATTCCTACAATCCAAAGCCGCACAAACAAACATCTAAGAATTGGCACCATATCCAACCCCAGATAACTCGAAAACACAGACACCGCGACCGGGCACCCACATCGATCTTCACGTCGCAGCTGAGGCGGCGGTCGAGCTCCTCCCGCGACATCGGCTCGGTCCCCGGGATGGTCAACGGCATCGGGAGCGGCTCCACGTCGTCGACCAGGTAGCTCTCCTTGTCCCTGGACCAGCGCTCCCACCATCTCCTCTTACGTTCCCCCTTCTTTTCCTCGGCGCCGTCCTTGGCCCTGACGCGCACGCCCGGGTCGCGCGCCGCGACGCGCCCGCCGGAGGTGGAGGGGTCGGAGTCGGCCGGGCGGCGCGGGCGGAACCATTCCTGCGGCGAGGCGGCGCCGGTGGTGTTGGCGGCCGCCGGGCGGGGAGGGTGGGGGCGCCGGTGGCGGCGG
>NC_041389.1:433802298-433806583 GCF_002162155.2 Triticum dicoccoides | reverse complement strand
GATTCATGTGCGCGGGGACGGGATCTGCGGCTGGGGACACGCGGTCATCGCCGGCGACGAGGCTGGAGTGGGGGACGGCGAAGGCGAGGAGGAGGGTGATAGGTGGAGACGGCGAGCAGGGGGGGATATCCTGGCAGGGAGGGGGTGGGTCGGGTCGGCCGACCGATCGGGCAACGGGCTGGCTCGCGGACGACCTCGGAACGCCCCGGGTTTTGCACGGCCTGCAGTCGAACCGTTGTGAACTTGGGTTGAAGTTTTTCCCGGCAGATCACACTACGCGGTCGAGCTCCACCCAGCCAAACGTACCGGTAACCGTGGCCAAGTTCCAACCCGACGCGTGTAAGGGCAACTCCAACAATGTATCTGAAGGTTTGAGCGTTAGTGCCATCTCCCGTTTATCGCTTTCTAAGAAAGAAAGGCGATCTCGCCTCCAGCCGCCAGGGCGCTTTTCTGGGGGGCTTCTCTTCACCGGCAATCTCGGTCGTCGGTAGTAAGAAGGAGTCGCCGGATCCACGTGTGTGGATTGTTTTAGCCATTGAAGCTTAGGGTTTTGGGTTGTTCATCGTCTTGACTTCGGCTGTGGCGATGGCGGCGTCGACTAATAAATTTTCAGATCCTTCCCTAACGAGGCGATCCGCTTTTGGGGTGGATTTGGAAACCAATCTATTCAAGTAAGATGATGCGGCGGCGGCATCCACGTGGTCGATTTGTGTCCTCGGGATTCGCCATTGCGACGGCGTTTGCTCCAGCGCCGGCGCGGAGCTTAGGAGGTAGTTCAGGAGTGGATGCAGATTGTGGCCTGCATCGGCGGTATCTGGAAGATGGTGGATCGTTTGCTGGGTTCGTGGTTCGTGGCAGGCAGTATGGTTTCCTCCTCCAATGTCTCAGTCGTGTGGGGGTGCCAGATCTGGAGTTTGATGACGTATCCGGGGCGTTGCCTCGGTCTAATTCGTTCAATGACAATGGCTTTGCCTTTATTGGTGAGCCACCTTGAAGGTCCATAAAGCTACATATCAAGGATCGGGTCTGGAGGTGATCCGTCATTTTCTCCATTTGTGGTTGTTGTGGTGGTGCCAAAGGCAGGTGGCGCGTGTTGGTGTCAAGCTTAGAGGATTCTTCAGTCTTGTTTGTAATTTTACTTCTTGGCGGATGTTCCTGTGTGCAAAGGCTAACAGTCTGTTGTCTGGCGGGTGTTACTGTGTGCAAAGGCTAACGTTTTGTTGTCTTTTCAGTTTTGTCAGGTCGGTATATATGTGGCTTGTACTATGATCCTTATGGTATAAATGAGACACGTATTATCATGCAAAAGAAGGCAACTCCAACACACGACCTTAAATGGACGTCCGCTTCGTTCGGATTTCGTCCGTTTGGGTAGAAAAACGGACACGCTCGTCCGCTTGCGATCGTGTGGCCGTCAGTGCACCCAACCGGCCCGCCACATCCCAAACCGTCCGTGTTTTTGGACTTCGGTTTTGGCCCCAAAAAACCCAAATAAACATTGCAAAAAATATAAAAACACAAATATAAACATTAAAATGTCCGCACGTTCGCGAAGAGATGTCAATTGTTGGGGAGGTGGGCATCTCCCCACGGGAGTGGCGTCGCCGTCTGCCAGTAGCGCCGATGGAAGTCGGCGGAGACGTACGACCTGTTGTGTTGTGGGGATGCCGGCGGCGGGATGTCAAAAGCGGGGCGGAGCTGGTGGTGCGGGCGGCGCGGACCTGGTGGAACGACGACGACTGGAGGAGGAGTCGACCTCATGGTGCTTCCCCTTGCTGATCCAATGCCAACCCATGGCGCCGGCGACGGCTAGGGTTTGCTAGCTCGTGTCGGGGGTCGAGGAGGTAGGCCAGCTAGAAAGTGGAAGCTGTGGACAGGCCAAACCATGGCTTCCACATTAAGAAGGATGACCCACCTGTTGGGTGGCTGACCCGGGGCCCGCCACGCGCCTGCATTCATTTTGGGTGGTGGAGGTAGGTGAACGGCCGCCATGCGACCCCGAGGCAGACGAGGAGCAAGCGCGTGCCGGTTCCTTCGACGTTCGTGTCGACGCAAACAGGGCGCAGCTTTGCGCCGGAAATGGGGCGGGCCAGATGCCAAACGGACAAAAAATGCGGATGCATTCGTGCATTGGGTCATGTCATCTGTCCGTTTGGGTCCAAACGGACATTCGCGGACCGGATGGGGACGTGCCGACCCAAACGGACGCACATTTTGTCCGTTTTTGGTCCGTTTGGGTCGGGCGCCCACTCGATGTCCACCCTTTTCATTTGGGTCAGCGTGTGCCCAACACACCGACCCATTTTCTCCCTCGCGGCCAGCCTGTCGTGGTTTTTCAAACAAAATACAAACATTTTACATGGTTTCACAACCAAACAAATATATCATAGTTCACAAACCAAATAATTATGTCACAGTTTACAAGCCAAATAAAATTTAAGTTGTCTCAAATATATTTAAAAAAAGATACATCTATTGATTACCAACATGAGCCCACATATGCTCAATCAAATCATTTTGCAGCTGGATGTGAGTTTCCCAATTACGCATCCCATAAGATACATACCGGGAGAACCCCAGCCTCCTCAGAGTTTAGCGATTCCTGGCCATCGGATCTGGTTCTTGATGCCTTTTTGACCGTTCGATCACAAGATGGAGGGATCTGGGATGTTGGATCGAAAAGAGACACTGTGGATCGAAACAGTCCGCCATCCGACGGAAATATCGCGTACCACCGCCTGTGAATTCGGTGCCCCACGAGGGCAGTATTGGGATTTTGCGTCTGCCTTGTTGGCATGTCGGGCGTTGGTTGGTTCGGGAGTGGATGGGGTGAAGGCAGCTCACCCTGTGCATTTTAAAACCGAATTGAAAAACCATACCGACAATAAACCGAACCGAAAATGTTTTACTTTTTTATGGTTTCGATATGGTATGAACTCTTCGTACCATTTTGTTTTCATGATATATACCAAAAAACCAAATGGTTTATTGAATAAACTGAAATATTTATATATCTTGGGGCGAACAACCATACAAGTAGTCATTTTTTGTACTTCCTGTTAAGCGCATCCATTTTTCTTGTAACGTAGTCATACTTCTCTTCAAGAGAATGTTAAGCATGTCCATAACCATCGAATCCATGCATGCATATACACTCGCATATAATTATATTTTTTGTGTAAAAGATATGTGTTCTGAGTCATAAATTTGCAAAGTATTATATGTCATTTTCAAATTCGCGTCAACCTTGGTTTTTACAGTACATACCGAAATAATTTGGTATATACCGAGAACGAACCGTATCTAAATTTCATATCTTATTTACCGAAGTATTAGTACCATAAAAACTGATAAACCATATATACCGAACCATGTAAACCGAATAAACCGAACGCACAGAGTGAAAGGCGCATGTCTTCCTTCCTCCCGGTCCTCACTCCATCCTTTCTCTTCCTCCTCTCGCCCCCTCACGCCGCCACCTTCGTGCCCTCACCTCCCGTGCCCCACCCTTCCCGCCATGTTTCTTCTCTCCTTCATCGCCCGCGAAGCTCTAATGGCGGGCCTCCTCCTTCGACCCCCGCTATGCCTTCTGGAGGAGAAGGAGGCGGCTCCCTTACTGCTTTCTCTCCCACCTCCACCTGCTCCTATGATGCCACCAAATCAGTGTTTGCTACTCTATCACCGCCTCAGCAGCTGCTCCTGCCCCCTGTCCCAGTGAAGCCGCATGAGGGAGCTACTGAAACGAGGGTGCCCCCGCAGCCAAACCCCCATTTGTTGGGGAACGTAGTAATTTAAAAAAATTCCTACGCACACGCAAGATCATGGTGATGCATAGCAACGAGAGGGGAGAGTATGTCCACGTACCCTCGTAGACCGAAAGCGGAAGCGTTATAACAACGCGGTTGATGTAGTCGTACGTCTTCACGGCCCGACCGATCAAGCACCGAAACTACGACACCTCCGAGTTCTAGCACACGTTCAGCTTGATGACGATCTCCGGACTCCGATCCAACAAAGTGTCGGGGAAGAGTTCCGTTAGCACGATGGCGTGGTGACGATCTTGATGTTCTACTGTCGCAGGGCTTCGCCTAAGCACCGCTACAATATTATCGAGGACTATGGTGGAGGGGGCACCGCACACGGCTAAGAGATCTCAAGGATCAATTGTTGTGTCTTTGGGGTGCCCCCCGCCCCCGTATATAAAGGAGCAGGGGGGTGCGGCCGGCCAGGAGGAGGGCGCGCCAGGAGGAGTCCTACTCCCATCGGGAGTAGGACTCCCCCCTTT